>NW_006767636.1:1940729-1961254 GCF_000300595.1 Phanerochaete carnosa HHB-10118-sp | reverse complement strand
CTAATCCCCCCGTGTGTATTAGGTTAGATCTATACAGCGTGCTCTCTCCCTTCGCACTCAGACTAGTCCCCCCGTGTGTATTGGATCGTGCCCGCGTGCCGCTCGCCAGTTCGCGCTCGCGCAGCCCAGTCGTCGTATCACGATAATATATATGTGGAATTTACTCTTAGCTGAGCTGTCTAGACGGCACGCGTCTGATAGTACGCCGTCTTGACGAGACTGCCATAGCTGGACCTCCCAGCATCACCAGTCCCGAGTGACGGTTTGGTTCCCCATTCGCGCGCACAATAGGATTCGATGAAGACGATGAGTGTCACCGAAGGAAAGACAGCGAGATCTTACCTCGTCGACGACCTCGAACCCACCCCGTAGCCTCTTGTATGGGCTCAGATTCTCTTTAGTCCACGTCTCCAGGACTTTAATGGTCTCATCGGCTCCTCGGCGCTTGCCCTTGTCGCTGAGCACAATCCAAGCCCGCGGAACCTTCTCGTCCGACGTCCTGCCACCAGACACCCCGCCGACGCATGCATCGATAATGAGTCCGTCTGGCTGTGCATGCAGGACCTCTTCTATCTCGCTTGGTGAGACCTGCGCTCCGCCGACCTTGAGTGTGTCCTTTTTGCGCTCGACAAAGCTACGCAGCACACGAAGTTAGTATGGTGACGACGTCCCTCATGACAGCGAAGCGTACTGCAAGAACCCGTCCTTGTCGATGCGCATCCAGTCTCCCGTCCTCAGCCAGCCGTTGACAAAAGTCTCCCGTGTCGCGTTCTCGTTCCCGTAGTAGCCAGGGGCCACGGTAGGCGCCTTGACCCACAGCTCGCCAGGCTCATCGACGTCGGCCTCCGAGCCTTCCTCGCGCACCGTGCGGACCTCAGCGCCAGAGTTGATGAGACCGCACGACGTGTCTGGTACCTTCAAGCCGTACAGGCCGTCAGGGGGAGTGCGAGCAAGACTGTAAGTCTGAATGTATATCAGTAGAGGTGTTGACCAGACGGGCGCAATCTGGCTCACCAGCTCCGACATGCCGTACCCTTTGTCGCGCAGTTAGCGATGTGGTTCATGAAGAAAAATTTGGAAACAGACCTGCCGTCAGTGCTGCGTTGTTGAAGCGCGACTGGAAGTTGTCCCGCAGTGTCTTAGGAAGGTGCGCTGCGCCGCATCCAGCGCCGATAACAGAGCTAAAATCGGTTTTGGCAAATTCGGGATGGTTGACCAGCTGGTGCACGACAGACGGGACTAGCGCGAATAAGTTGACGCGGTATCTTCATTGGAGTAAGATAAAGAACGAGCGATTCAGCGGTTGACGAATGGATGTCTTACTTGGGGATCGCTTTCAAGACTGCACTGGTATTCCACTTATCCATGATGACGCGAGTCAAAGGGGCGATGCTGAACATGTGGAAACCGACGACATTCAGTGAGTAGGCATGGTAGAGCGGCAGGAAACACAGCGCGATTGGCGGTTCTTTCGGCGGGGTCAGCTAGGGGGAGGATTAACCGAAGACCGACAATTAAGGCTCCTAGACGCACCTGGAGGAATTTCACCTCCTCTTGTCTCCATATGACTGTCATGAGTACCATCGCCCAAACATTTCCATGCGAAGCCATGACAGCTGGACAGGAATTTTCAGTGTGATTCAGCAGAAACGATTATACCAGCCCACCCTTTGGCAGACCGCTGGTCCCACTCGAGAACACGAGGTATGCCAGCGTGTTCTTCTTCGCGGGACGAATGGGTTCTCGAGGAATAGGGCTCTTCCGGACGCGGTTGACCAAGCCTTGTAAACTCAGACGTCCATCGCTGGCAGTACCTTCCAGGACGTAGATGCGAGTCTCAGACAAACCAACTTCTTTTGCCGCAGCAAGTGCAGTCGGAAGCAGGGCCGGCTGCACGAACAGTAATTTCGGCTTTGCTGTCCGCAAGGCGTGTGTAAGCTCGAACACCGTGGCATACGCCGACAGGTTCGCGAAGGGCGTCGTTATGGCGAGGAGCGCATGCGCAAGCGCGAGGTAACTCTGCAACTGCGGTCAGCACAGTGCGTGGCGCGCCCCCTGGGCTCGAAGGCCTGACAGCTCACGCACCACGCAGTTATGGCTGAATATGCCGACGATGTCGCCGGCCTCGCCGCTGAGCCCCAGGCCGCCGCGGGCCGGCACCGCCCCGAGCGCCGTTGCCGCGTCGCGCACGAACTCGCAGTAGTTGCGGAACGAGTGCTTGAGCCCAGTGGCAGCATCGATGAAGACAGTGTAATCCGGGATCTGTGTGCCTTGAGGGGCTGTAAAGAACAAATCGAAGACGTTCGCGTCCGGGATGGGCGGCAGGTCTGGTAGTCGGGACTTGATGTGCATCGCTCAAGAGGTCGCGTACCGGTCAGCTGTCTCAGAAGAAGGACGGTGCAGTGAGAATGGAGACGGCCGCGAGACTTTATATACGGCATCTATAGCTTAAGCTAGCCCCGCCTCCACCGGATATCACAGCGCAGGGATCCGTTTATCGAGCCCGGCAACATTCGAAACGCGGTTTGAGCGTGAGAAGTCAAAAGCTACGAGACATATGTGCATAGCGCTTGTTGTCTGAGACTACAAGCCCGGAGTCATTGTCTGCTTGTCAGAGCCGATGCTAGCTATTTACCTCGAGGAGGTGAGCCACGGTTCTTGCTTGGGAAAAGGATCCGAAACCCGGATGCTAGTTTGCCGGTTACGCGAGACCTGATACGCAGGGGCCGAGTCGGCACGACGCGCCGTGCATATGATTACGGCGTGCTGACCTCTATGTATCGACGCAGTCTGATTGTGGTGAGGACCTTGGGCGAGTACTATCACCTGATGAGCTCTCTTTGTGGTGAGCATAACATGTAAGGCTGAACCCGCGGCTATAGGCTTCATAGCTGCCAAACTCTCTGGCACCTGACACCCAAGCGCGGGAATGCTCCAAGTGCTGGTGAGCGCGTTGCGACGCATGACATACAGCAGTGGACTTGGCCCTCTATCTCGAAGACAGACTTGCCACGGTACTCGGGCTTGGCGCGGAGCATGAGGAGAGTCCTCCTCATGGACGTGCCTAACGCGTTGAAGGCAACTTGTGTCTGCAAATCGCCCTTCCTAATCAGCGGGAGACAATCGCCAGCACAAGAAGTGAGATAAAGAACAGGAACCCGAGTACAAACCTGCGCACACACGCAGCTGACAAGGCGCATGCCCAGCCGGGCAACCAGCCAAGCAACCAAGCCGTCGACGTCGCTGCAGCTTGCTTTGCTCGCGATGTAGGCCTGTGCCCCCGCATTACGACTCTCGAAACCGTCAGAGGACGTGTAGTCGAGGCACACCCCACCTGGCACCCCGAGAGTCCTGGCTGCATACAGGTCAATCAAGAGGGAGAACGATATGTGTGCATGCAGGGGACGAGGTGAGGAACGAGAAACCTGCAAAAGCGCCTGTAGACCCCAGCGAAAAGTAGCATGGGCGCTCAATGCGCGTAAGACGATGGGGCACAGGAGGCATGAAAACATATTCTTCGCCCGCATGCTGTACAGGATGTTGTGGCCTGCGGCCCGGGGGGCAGCGGAAGTTGCAAAGAAGTAAGGAAAGGTTGAGCGGCGTGCTCCATAAGACTTGTCTGCTTCTTAGCAAGTCCATAGAAGTACCGCACTATGCGGCCGTGGTCAGCAGCTCTCTCGAAGATACCCTAAAGCTTGGCGAAGCTCAACATCCTTGTTGCATCTGAGGCGCCTGTCTGTTGATCCGCTGAAGCGCATCATCAGGCGCCGCGTCGCCCCGACATGACGCGATCGCGTCATGGTACTGTGATCCGCGCTAATTGGCTCCAGCCGATTTATAACGGACAATTCACTTGGTCCGACTCAGTTAGAAAGCAAATTAGGCAGGAACACGTAGTAATATTCTTCGAATTTGTTGTTAACGACTTGTGAATCTCCCCGCCTGCACAGTCCTACTCATAATATCGCACTCGTGGAATACCAAGTCCAGACACCTGAATCGTCATAGGTCGATCCCCGACGCAGAACCGCAGCGATTCTCGCTATCGTTTAAGAGGCTACCCCGGGTGTCTGGAACCACGATAGGACGCACTACGAAATGGACACATTCTCGCATGCACCCTTTGAGCCTCACGCGTTGTATATGCGATCCCATTGCAAATGATAGAATAACTGAAGGTGAATAGCACCACGTATATGAAGAGCTCAACAGCAGCAAAGTACAAAGCAACAGATCGAAGGAAAGCACTAACGACAAGGGGTATAGCATGATGGGCCCAGATCTTGAGATTTCGTAGAAATGTGACCGAGAACTGGCTTAGATAGTTCTCTGAAAATTATAGTCAGCTTCTAGCACAACACGCCAAGAGTGGCAGGAAGACTCACCAGGGCCAAAGTCCATCGGTACAGAATTAGCCTAATGCGCGTCCTGAGCGCGTCCCTGCACAGTGCGCACGTAAGACTGCCTTCGGCCTCATTGAACGCTGCCTGAATCACGCTCGCAGAGAGATCTGCCGTTGAAAACTCACGTTAGTCGTCGCATATCTTGCACTGCACTAGCGTGCGGACGCACCAGGCTTCGCCTTCCAGGACAGACTTGCCGTCGCGATGGCCCACGCGCCCATGAGTATTCGCTGCTGCGCGAAGCCGCACGTAGACGTGGACGCATGTCCCTCGGGTGGGGTGAGCATCAGGTCGCGCAGCTTCTCCATGAGCGTAGCCTGCAGCTTCGCGAGACGGAGCAGGTACCGCGCGCCCATGCGTACAAGGAGCGGGTCAGTGATCTCGTGCAGGCGGTATGCGACCAGCTGCGAGGAGACCACGACCGCGATGTGCTCGAGGCCGTGTTCGGCCGCGAGCGCGTAGATCTCGAGCGGGCGTAGCGAAGCGTGAGCGAGCATGAGCGTGTATAGCGGCGTGTGCTGCGCCAGGCATGCCGACGTGGACATGCCATAGGTCTTGAGAGCGATGACGGTAGCGGCGATGTCATCAAGAGTATGTGTGAAAGCGGCGGAGGACCAGCCGTAGATGATGTGCAAGATGATGTTGAAAACGGGCGACGGTTCGGGCACAGCAACGACAAATGGGGCATCACCCTCCTGGGCATTGTAGGAAGTGGGAATGAGGTCGTTGAATTGGTTGACTGACCGATTGAGGATGTGGGGAATGTGCGCAAAGAACGAGACGTTGTCGGCCGCAATAAATTTGATGTCTGGGGGCCCTGTACCGGCGTCGAGGGTCGGATGGAAGACAGTTGAAATAGAGATTTTCTCAGTGGGCCCTGGGACGGCAATCTAGTCGCTGAAGCATCAGCATCCCTGAACACGGACTTGTTGTTAATCTTCGCACCGGGGTCGTCTCCTGAGGAAGTGCGGGTAGCAGGTGATTGTCGACAGTGAATCCGTACGCAGCCGGAGAATCGTGGCTGTTAGGATCAAGATGGTCCATCTTCAGGCGGAGGATGGGTTCGCTGGTGCGGGGTCTTGTATAGCCCTTCTGACAATGGCTGAAAGACGCAACACACGCAATAACTCATATTTTCCAGGTCGCCCGCGGATCCAAGACAGGCCGTAGTGTCATGCGTCGGTCATCGTTGGCCTCACGATTGCGCCAAGGTAGTAGATGTCGCTCTCTTCGTCGGGAATCTCTGAGAGACAGCCTTGTCGTGGAGAGCACGCTTGAAGCCGTTTTGATCCCACTCCCTTCGCTTATGTAATAGCAGACGCTCCCGCGCTCGTGCCCAACCTAAACTAAATTACAACAGCAACCTTGCTTGGCAATTCACGCATATATTTTCCAAGAGACAATTACAGCAGTACCGTCGCGTGTGCACACTGCATTGGAGGAAGCTGCGCTCGCTATCATGCATGATAATTAATAGGGTTGGCGATATGTTCGCCGTCTCCGCTCCAGCCCGGTGCAGAGGTGTGCCGTCCAGGGCGGGTGGCAAATAGATCTTGATCAAACAAAGCTGATGCTGTCCAATGTGCCACGAGAAGGAGGTCAGATTGGTGAGCATGACATACGCTGGCTAAGAAGTTTCATAAGTCAATAAGAGAACAACAGATGGGCGAGCGAACGAGGAAACACATAGGAGAGATTCGAAGAGATTAGATGTTATGTATGCAGATAGCCAAGATAACGGAGACATGCAGCAATAGCGGATCAAGTCGGGGAGCAAGCAGCCCATACTCTATGTGGCTCACCAGTATTACACGTGTCCTGAGCACAGGGAGCAGCAAAACTGCCGTAAAACGTTCGTCAGGCCGATATCACAATCGACGCCAGAAGACCTTTAGGACTCCGCCGATGTTCAGACACCATCTACAATAGACATATCGTCAAACCAGAAGATCTTGCAAGGCTGTCGTCCTCAGAGAGGGTCTTGACCGTCGTCCCTGCCACTCAGGTGCGTACCCGAAATATATCATTCAGTTGAGCCCCGCCCCTGAAGTACTCGCTTACCTGGTCTTCAACCGACGGTAACCAGCGTGCCTGTTGTCACGACCTTTCTGCTTGGTGTGCCCAACATATTCGCATTGTTGCTCTTCGCCCAGCCTGGGCTCATTCAAGGCTGACGCGTTCACCTGGGCCGCCTGGTACCGCTTTTGTCATTCCGCTTCCGTCATCCCCTACTGCCTCTTACCCTAACATCAAGATGATGCGAGACATCAAGCACTACTTCTCGCGTTCAAAGGCGTTATGGCCTGAGCGCTGGCTTGTTATTGCCAGCGTGCAGCACATCGACAACGCCCCGGGTTTCGTACACGAGCCGGGCGCGTCTGTCCCGCTCTCGTGCGGCCCAGAGCGACTGCGCCGGGAAAGACTTTGCGACGCAAGACATGCCATCGTCCTGTGCTGCGTGCTGCTGCACCTTGCGCTGCCCCGTAGCAGGCAGTATAACGAGTGGGGGACGGAGATGAACAGTGGGTTTGCAGACACGTCGACTGTCATGCCTGTGTTTGTGCGGGTGCGGCGAAGTGGGATGGATTCGATGTTCAAGGAGTTCTGCGAAGGCCTTTTGGTACGGGCGTCGACATCCTCGGGGCTGCATAGAGTTTACTCAGCTTTGCATCTATGGCCTGCCAGAACAAGGCACCGGAGGGGACTGGTTGCCGGAGGCCGGGATCGACAGGAATCAACTGCGACGGACGACCAGTCGATCTGGAGCTTCCGGCACCTACTGCTGAGTCGCCCGGACCCTGACCGATGGCGATGATGTCGCCCTGCTTACTTGTCCTTGGCACAGAACGGTAATGGCGGATCAGCCTGGGCACCCAGGCATGCAGGACATCACCATGTCCCAAAACACACTCAATTCCGCACAGGGCTTAACGGGGAGATAAATTGGTGGATAATTCGTGGTTACGCGGTGACGCACGCTCCTGGACCTGCGACAATCGTTGTTCCGCCGTCGGGCTGGTATAGACGCCATGAGAGGCCCCACGGCTTTGTGGCGCTGGCGGCGCCGCCAGGATCGGGCACAAACCGAAGCATTTTGCCGACGCCTCTGCGAGGTTGGGTCACCTGTCTGCCATCTGTCCATAACGCATGCGCATGCTAAAGAGGATATGCGATAGTTACTAATCTCTCTCCAAGGCGAACACCCCCGCAAGCCGACACCGCGAAGCGAGCGATTGTCGTGACTGTGCACGCGTGCGCTATGCTTGCTATCGCCGCTGGAGCTCCTGTGATTGGTTGACGTTGTGGGCGGGACGCGCAAGAAGCGGTGGAGTGCGCGGTCAGTTACGTCCCGCTATTCAACCGCTTTGCAAACCGTCCTCACGCACTAGCCGACCCGGAGCGGAGGCCTCGGCAAAGTTGAGCCTCATCAGACCCCGTCGCGCACCGCGCATGAAACAGCGTTCGGGCAGAAGCCACCTCGGGCAGAGCCACCCCGAGCCTCAAACACCCGCTGGCAGACCTTAGTCGCCCTGGCGATCCGCGCAATTGCCCCTCAAAGGTAGTTCAAAATTGAATGAGTCGGGGCTGCAGGCTTGCCGAAGGCCACGAGATTGGGAGCTGTGTGCGGGAGTTATCTCAAACGCACACCATACCTGGAGAGACGCGGTGCTCTAGATATAAGTCGCGAAATGCGAACAGTATGAACCAGCTTGCTCTCGGGATACCACTGAGAGACGTACCCTAGAAGTCAGATTGTACGTAGCCTGTCTGCTCCTCTTGCCACTCCTCTTGCCACCTGATCTGATCGCAATTCCATGCAGCCCTGCAAAATCATCCTCTCGATGCCTGATATAACGACTGCGTCCTTGCGGTTCCCCGCCTTGGATAGCGATGCCCCATTGCCCATTCTGTCATTGAGGGATGCATTCCTGATCATCGTCTTGTCGGCGGCTGTAAGTATCAAGCCTTGATTATCTTTCAAGCTTTACGGTATGTTAAGCTGTTCCTTACAGGGAGTTCATCTCGTATTCAAGAAATGGGAACCCACCAAGTTCCGCATTCTCGCCTTCCTTCTGTTCTTCATACCAGCCTGTCTGTCGATGCTCTTAACCCCTCACCTCGGTACACCACTCGGGGTCGCCGTATGCTTCCTGACCTATTGGTCTGCACTCTCGCTCTCGATCATCGCCTACCGTGTCAGCCCGCTTCACCCACTCTATCAATATCCTGGGCCGCTGCCTGCCAAGATTACACAGTGGTGGCACGTATGGCAGGTCTACAAGGGCAAGCGACACCTGTATATCCAGCGCATGCACGAAAGGTACGGGGACATCGTGAGGATCGGTGCGTCGAGGATTACTTCCCCTGATGACTCTTTGCTGAGCACTTAAATTCTAGGACCCAACGACGTGAGCATCCGCGATGTTTCTTGTATCACGCCCGTGCTCGGCGCGCAGGGCATGCCAAAGAGCGACAGTACGTCGCAGATCTGTATCTCGTCTCTAGATATGCACGCTCACATGCCGACGTTTTCGCAGTGTTCTACGGGCGGAACATGTGGCCCGAGCGCCCGCCCCTAATTGGCTACCGAGACCCCGTGGAGCACATGCATCGGCGCAAGCCTTGGAATCGTGCGTTCAGCAACGCGTCCGTCAAAGAGTTCGAGCCCGTCATCCAGCACCGCGTCCAACAGCTCGTCGAGGCACTAGGCGACCGCCAAGGCCAAGTCCTCGACCTTGCGGAATGGCTCAGCTTCTTCACGTGGGTTCAACTTCGCAAATATTCGTTGTATGCGGTGGTACTGACAGGCGTGCATCTGCAGATATGACTTCATGAGCGACATCATGTAAGTAACCGCTGCATGTCGGCGAACTGGCCCGCAGCTAACCTGATCCCCGAAAGGTTCGGGGGTTGGACTGAGATGATAAGGGATGGCGTAGACAAGGACGGCCTCTGGGATTTGTTGCACCGTGGTCTGAGGTGTGTTTCTGCGACATCTGTGTTTCGCGGAGCCCCCTGTCGCTGACCGTTGCAAACCACAGGATTGGGGCCCTCTGGGGCGAGGTTCCGTGGACTTCGTACTACGCAAAGAAGTTTTCAAAGCTCGGGGAGGATAACAAAAAGATGCGTGCGATGGCGCTCGCCCGCTCTGAGCAGCGTTACGCATCGGGGTCGATGTCGAAAGACCTGTTTTATTATCTTGTGAGCACACACAGACCATCTGGGACTGGCTCAGTGGCGGCTAATGCAGCATTCGCAGAGCAACGAAGACGGTACGGACAAGGAATCCCCACCGCGAGAAATTGTCGTCGGCGACGGCCTGCTCGCGGTGATCGCGGGCTCGGATACGACCGCTACCGTCCTGGCCAACACCATGTATGAGCTCCTGCGCCACCCAAAGGTGTACAAGCGGCTACAGGCCGAAGTCGACAAGTTCTACCCACCAGGCGAGGACTCGCTCAATCCGAGGCATCTCAAGGACATGGACTATCTCGAGGCCGTCACGTGAGCGTTCGCCATCCCGGGGATTCGCGACCCTCCACTTACTCTATTGCGCCACAGCAATGAAGGCCTGCGGCTCTACCCTGCAGTGCCCAGCGGCAGCTCGCGCGCGCCGGAAGTCGGCAAGGGTGGAAAGGTTGTCGGCCCTTAGTATGTCTCACATTTGGTCGCCTCGTATTGCCAAACTCTAACCTGCGCGGCCGCGCCGCAGCTACATCCCTGAGGGCACACACACGCGCATCCACTCCTGGTCCGTGCACCGGGACGCGCGCAATTTCTCGTACCCTGAGAAGTTCTGGCCCGAGCGGTGGCTGATCGCGGAGGGCATCGAGCCCGCATCGGCAGGAGAGGAGATCGCGCACGACCCGAACGCGTTCATGCCGTTTTCGTTCGGGCCGTACAACTGCGTTGGGAAGAACATCGCGCTCGCGGAGATCAGGCAGCTGCTGTGCCACTTCATGCAGAAGCTCGACGTGCACTTCGCAGACGGTACCAGCCCCGAGCAGTATGAGCATGCGGCGGAGGATATGTTCATCTTTGTCGTCGGGGAGCTCCCTGTCGTTGTGCAGCGCAGGGACTGAGGCGATTAAGGTTTCTGGTATACAGGTTTCTGCTTTGATGTACTTTTAGCTGTTTAAAGGACTGTCACCACACCATGTAAGTAGGCATGCGCGAACTAATAACATGATGCCGAGCCGCCGAGCCGCCGAGTGTGCTAAGCCGCATTTACTCAGTACTGAGTATGAGACTCTGGAATGGCGACGGAGCTGCCTATACCGGGGACCAGCCCTCCGCGAGTTGGCAAGTACCCGAGTTCTCGATGCTGTGATGAATACGCAGTGGGGGAGAATAATACGACCGGTCACTGAGCTGAGTCAGTCTGAGCAAGCATCCGGCCTGCGCGGGCCCTATTACCAGAGCTGCACTGTGAGAGCTGCTGGCACTGCTGACACCAAAGCGAGCTTGCTCATCAAGCGCAATTATTGCAGAGAACCGTTGCCGTAGATACAGCGAGTGTGGTCATCAACATTTCAACGTCAACGCCAGCCGCAAGCCTCAGAGAGAACAAGAGAACAAGATGGACGATGTGCTGAAGCGTGGAGATGGACGCTTTAGGCTGATTAACGTACCAGAATTAAAGCATTTTGTACAATCCAATCCAGATCAAGCTCACTGACTCCGAATTAGGTAGAAATAGGTGGAAGATTCTAGCGCTTACTCGACGTCATTTGGTAAGCAAGCGGTACAGGCAGTATTTGGGACTACCGCAGCCTCTCACCACCTCTTCTGCCTGCCCCCACCACCCTACGGTCTTTGCTGCTCCTTTCTTTCGCGTATTACCCTAGATTGGACCGTTCTCGTCGTTATCTTCGTCCTCAGTTGGCTATTCCATCCAGCATGGATCAAGATCAAGTAAATAACCATTCACACCCGGGTCTTCCTGAGCAGTCGCCTCAAGACCCACGGCCTCGCCAACCATCAGATCATAGCGGGTCACAGAGACAGCTAGCTGTAGCCTCGCACTTGGCATCCTCACACGGGCTCGGTGCTTCAGAGACGTCGGAAAACGGGACTGCGTCGGCAAGTCTTGCCAGCCTTGCTATGCGCTCCCTTCATGTTAACCCGGATCCGCAGGCCTCGATAGACATCGAGTCTCCTGCACCATGGCTTCCGCTCAGCAATGTCGGCACGCCACCTGCCTATCCTGCAGACGAACTGGCTTCGCGCACGCAGAGCGCATCGCGGAACTCGAGGCGTGCGCGGGCAGACGACGACGAGGATGAGGATGAACAACGCCAGACAAATCGTCAGCGCATGCATCCCCTTCACCTCGATCGCGATCGCCCTGCAGATGACCACCATTTCCACCCCGATATGCACATTCATGCCCAACAGCACCGGGAGCAGCAGCAGCAACAGGCGCAGGCGCAACAGCCGGGTGGACCGCATCCTCAGCGCCTCCCACTGCCCTTCAACCGCATATCATTCACCGTTGACATCTTGCCCATCCTTGGTGCACCGCCGGGCGCCGCCCCTGCTCCAGGTGGCAACCCGCAACAACCCGCTCCCGGACGGGCGGCTCCACCCGTCTTCTTCGAGCTCAGATTCCCATTCCCACCCCCTGCTCCGGCTGCTGATGGTGCCCAAGGTGATGCGCCACACGTGCATCGCACTCCCAACGAAGACTTCAATGCCTTCCTGCAGTCGCTGCGTATGGGGAACATGCCGTGGGGGCCGTTCGCCGGCTTCGGCGCAGAAGAGCCTGAGGACCCTGGGCGCGCCAAAAGGCTCCTGAAAGGCCTGGAGCAAGTCCCGGAGGGGCTCGTCAAGCGCATGGAGCATGTGGGCACGGTCGAAGGAGAGCAGATCGTGTGCGCAGTCTGCTTCGAAAGCTTGCTCAACCCGGAAGGCGTGGAGTCGGCCGAAGAGAAGATGGAGGTTGAAGCAGAAGGTACGCCATCGCCACCCGATTCCGACGATGATACGTCGGACCAGGAGAAGAAAGCTGCAGAAGAGCTTGATGGTAAGGTCATTGTCCTACCTTGCACACACGTCTTCCACGCGTCATGTTTGCGGCCGTGGTTTACACGTCCTCATCGCACAACATGTCCGACGTGCCGTTTCGACATCGACCCCGAGTCGCTGACATACGTTCCGCCATCACGACGGTCTCGACCGCGTCGACCCGCGGCGCAACCTGCTGGGCAGGCTCTTGCAACCGCCGCCGCCGGTGCTCAACCACAGGCTCAGCCGCAGCCTGCTGATCAGGCTGCAGTACACAATGCTGATAGCACCCCGAACGTGGCACCACCACCACAACCGCAGGCCGGTGCAGGCGCCGCTCCACGTCCTGGCCTGGACGCGGGACGCGATATGCCGTATTTCGTTTTCGACGTTAGCATGTTCCCGATCTCACAGCCGCCGCGAGCCCCGGGCCAGAATGCCTCCCAGCAGCAGCAGCAGCAGCAGCAGCCACAGCCACAGCCACAGCAACCGCCAGCACTACAAGTCCCGGTATTTGGGCAGCCGATGCCACCACCTGTGGCGGTTCCAGGCCATCGACATGCTACTTCTGTTGCTCCGCCGGGGATCGTGCGCATGGATCGTAACCAGCTTGAGCAGCTAATCCTCAGTCGTCCGTTGTCGCAGCCAAACCAGGACGCCAACCAACCCGCGTCTCAGCCTGCTTCTTCCCCACCACCTCAGCCCCAACCCCAACCCCAACCCCAGTCCCAGTCCCATCCAGCCCATTCAGCGCAGGTGCAGACACAAACGGGGTCGCGGTCGTTCTGGCAGCCGTTCCCGCTTGGTGCGCCGCCTCTTGGTGTGCACAGCGGGGCGGGTCCGCAGGCCAACCCCGGCTCTGGAAGCGGTTTGGGCAGCTTGTTTGCCAATATGTTTGGTCTTGGACGAGGCCAGCAGCGCAATAGTGCGAACGCGCAGCCACAGCCGCTGCAACCACCGCAATCACCCCGGCAGTCGCAGCAGCCACAGCAGCCACAGGCTCAGCCGGCTCCGGAGCCTCAGCCTCAGCCTCAGCTCCAGTCCCAGCCCCAGCCAACCGCCGCGCCTGGCCCTCAAGCTCGGCGTCATCATCATAATCACCCACCGTTGCCGAGCTTCGAAGAGTTCATGCATCTCGTCGGTCTTGGACCTCAGCCCCAGCAAGGTCAGCAGGATCAGCAAGGCCAGCAGAGTCCGCCTCGGCCTCAGCAGCCTGCCGCTGCCGCTGCTGGTGTTCACCCGCCACACCCGCACGTGCATATGCGCCCGCCCGATGGACCGTTCATGGACAGTGTCCGCGATCTTGCTACTTCTGTCCTTGAGCAGCTTTTCCCTATGGGAGTCTTCGTACCTCTTCCACCCCGACCCACAAACGGTGCTGTGCACCCACCTCCGCCTCCACCGGGCCCGATACCCTTCACTGTTCCGAACCAGCCGCGTCCCCAGCAGCCGCTACCGGAGAAACGCCAGTGGACACCGCCGGCACCGCCGGGCCCGACGCTGCGCGAGCGCGTCGAGCGGAAGGAGCGGGAGCTCGGTCTGCGCTGCTCGGACATCAGCTGCGGGCTCGGGCCGTCTGACGAGGACCCGCTGCCGGTTGTCGACCCGCGCACGATCCGCCGGGTCGCGATTCGGCCGCTGAAGGGCCAGGAGCACGAGCGCGACCGCGCGTGCGAGCACGCGTTCCATCCCGCGTGCCTCGTCAGCGCGGAGCGCGTCGCGGGCTGGAGCGGAGCAGACCAGAAGCGCGAGGTCGAGGACGGCGAGGTGGAGGCGGAGGTGTCGTGCCCCGTGTGCCGCGCCGTCGGCGTCATCACGCGCGAGGATTGGAACGAGGGCGCGTGCGCGCTTGCGTGAACTATGCCCTCCCTTTTTATTCGGACAGCTGTCGCTCCTTCCCCCACTACTCCGATATAATTTAATCCGCATTTTGTTCCCTGTCCACGTTCATCTCGAGACTCGCATCGTACCCGCAGTCACCTGGCTTCACGTCTCGCAGCTTAACGATATCACATATTTTGCCGGGATAGGATATTGTAACAGTAGTGATAGTTAATGGTACGATATAGATATAATTCCTCGACAGCATGCCTTTTATATGCGCAGGATAACAATTCCACGAGAGTGCTCGAGATTCCGGAGCTTCGCCGTCGTAGTCTTGTCCCCATCGGCGCGTCGTTTTGAGTCACATGCACAGGCCGCTAATATCACGTGACTTGCGTGACATGGGCGGCGAGGGATTCTCGAGCCCGATGTAGCTACTAGCGTGGATTGCAACCTCTTGAGAAGTATTTTAGTGGTCTCGACTCTCGAAAATGACATGATCGCAATTCTTGACCTTGCGGCCGAGGGCGAGGCTTGCAACGTTGCGATTCTGCGAATTATCCATTTAGCGTGGTCACATCAGTCACAAACCACGTGATGGTAGCTAGTTCATGAGGCGCATCTTTAGCCTCCGCCTGGGCGGTGCTCGATCTCGACGAGTGCACAGGCATCCGCGGTGCTGTGCAAAGTCCGAGCGTGTCGGCATGTGCGGCCGCGTTGCTTGCAATGCGGTGTGCCCCCTCCCCGCAATCTCGAACATCCGCCGAAAATGTACCCTACTCTATAGGTGAGAATCATTGTTTATGCTTGCGTGCGGCTTCCCCGTGTTTTTACTAGGCCGTTTGATAACCTCTTCAAGGCTTCAGGCTTTACTAGGCTAGGACGCGGGCACGATAGCCGTAGTCCTGCCTAGTTTATCAGTTCCGCCTAATCCATCAGTCCCGGCTGTCCATAAATGGATCCATGCCGCCCATACGTCCATATATCAAATTGGTGCAAAGGTAATGGAGAACAGCCTTCAAGCATTAGCGGGGCTCTTTTGCCCGACAGCGCCAGAAGATCTTGCCATATATAATGTCTCATGCAAAGCGGTCTCGTATAATTCTGCGCATTGGAACTCGACTAATTCTATTCACTCCGCTCTCCAATCAATCACCATAATGAAGTACTTCGCTGTCATCACCGCTCTCGCTGCTACCTGTCTCGCGCAGAACATCGTCATCAACATCCCCGCCGCCAACTCGACTGTCAGCCCGGGCCAATGGGTCACGGTTGAGGTCGACAAACCGGTGCGTTTCAACTCACGATAGCGTCGGCGCAGTCAATGCTGACCACGACGTCTGCAGGGTGCCCAATCCCCGTCGACTGAGGTCGCACTCGTGCTCTCGATGGCGCCCTGCCCGTCCGTCGGGTGCACCGACCCTAGCTACAACCCGTCTAACCAGCTCGGCCAAATACTTTACAACGGGCCCTACAACCCCCAGTACCACCCCGAAACTGGTGTTGGAAAGCCACAATACCAGAACTTCTCGATCGAGGTTCCGACGTCGTTCACTAGCGGCGAGAATATCGCTCTCATCGCTACGCATATCAACTTGATCGGAGTAAGCACCCGTCGATTTGTCTGACTGCCAGGCGCCGTATAGCTGACAATTCCCTTCGTAGGCTGGACCTGAGCCGGCCCTCCAGGTCCTCTTCGTTCCTTTGACCGTAGTTTGATTGGCAGCATGGTTGGCAGACACTAGAACTTGCCTCAATGACTTCTTATGAGCCCATTATTTATGGACACCTCGTATCTATAGTATAGTACACGCATCCTATATTACGTGAATATTGTACATATTTAGCGTACAATAACGGGCTATACCTGCATAGCACTATAGCCTCGCAGTTTTTGCATCTTCTATAAGCACATGCCTGGCGAAGCTGCACGAAGTTCCAAAGCATCGTGGCATGTGCATTAATGAATATTGTGCTTCGGTACAAACCGCCCCAAAGTGGAGGTTGAGGTCCGGCCGTCGCAACCGTGCGAGATAGTCAGAACGCTCTTCAGTGCTGCGACTTGCGAGCCATCTCGATTGGATCCATAAGAAGTGGACGCAAGCTTAGAGGCGGCTGATCGCGTTCAGATTGAAGGTAGTATCCACTGGGTAGTGCCCCCGCGCATACTACGCCAGAAGAGACAAGCATTCAGGAGCATCACAGCCGCTCTCAGAGCACGGTCAAAAACGTCCAGCGTCGCGGGGCCCCAGCCATGTACGAATAATCCCGCAGCTCGTCCTCCGTGCAGAATGAGAACCTAATTCCGAAATCCCTTCGCTGCGGTCTGCCAGAATGCGCCGACATGCATCGTCGCGGCTCGGTAAAGCTGCAAGGGTATGTCGCTGAAGAAGTTGCTTGGTTAACCGTCCTGCGGTGGCGAGTTAGTGATCACGTCACGAGTGCAGCGTACACGAGAAGAAATTTAAAATCACGTTGAGGAAGGAGCCCTTGGGCCCAACATAAGCTTTCTTTGCCCTTAAACTTGGGCGGGGTGTGGTTATTGTACCCTGTCTTCTGATACTTCTGCTTTTTTGCAACGCGAATTCATTAACGAGGTCGACCTACTTCCTGAAGAACGCGTCGCAGAGCAGAACGCCGATCTCCGTTGTGAAGACCTCTATGGTGTCCTGAGGAAAGAGTTACTTGATCAGTGGCCGAGAGAGAGGGGGAGAGGGGTGGAGCAAGCAAGCAACTCACAGCTTCGACAATTTAGCCTGAAAGACTGGTCAAGCCGGGGGACAAAGCTGAGCCTGCAAAGGCAGACACAGCTAACGCAACCAGGACAAAAATAAATTCGTGGCTGCTAAAGGACACTCCGGAAAATTGACAGCGGAAAAACATGAACTCGTATGACACAGCGCGTCGCAGACAGGGTCCGCAGAGAAGCGTCAGGCACAACGCACCTATAGGCCGGGATACATCAAGAGCTGAAGCAACAACTAGCTGATTCACGGAATGTCATCAATACCACCACCTTCATTGTTCTGAAGCATATCACGCACGCGGACTCCTTTGGGTACTCGGATCATGACGCTTGGCAGGGTCAGCTCTCACGCGAAATTTCCTATCAACTTTGCAGAGTATCCATAGTTATGGCGTTCGATTTTGTAGAGGCTTCGTCAGTAGTGGAAGTGTGCCCAGTGCAAAGTCGCTGAGACTGCACATCTCACTTTGATGTCCGACGCAGTCTCCGTCCGGCGAAGTCCGGGCCCGCTGGGCCCGCTTCCGCTTGCCTGCACGAGAGAAATCTGCTACTTTTTTGTCGCATAAAATATGCATAAACAGCTTCAAAAAATAATTAAGAAATTGTTGTATTTTTGGTTACCAGACAGACTGTATTTTCTCCACGAAAATTGGCCATAAAAATTCACCCTGCTCTTAGAACTTGTATGCTACTCAGTTGGTCAAATCTTTTCTCCGAAAAATCTCTGGCTGTTTTTGCGCATTTTTTCTCCTACAGTAGCTCGCCTTTCTGTGTCTAGAGAACATCTCTTGCTTCTGAACATTTTCTTAAAATTTAGTTCCACGAAAAGCTTGGACTTTTTCTCTTGAAACCACTGTGGAGAAAAGTCGGGATGTTTTCAGTGAGGAAAGCTCATCGCCCACCGCGCCCGCTGCCCGCCCACTGCCCGCCCGCTGCCCGCCCACTGCCCGCCCACTGCCCGCCCACTGTGCGCCCACTGTGCGCCTGCTGCCCGCCCACTGCCCACCCACTGTGCGCCCACTGTGCGCTCGCTGCCCGCCCCGTCTGTCGCCCCACAGATAAGGCAACCGGCAACCCGGCTACTCGGCAACCCAGCAACCCGGCAACGAGCCGCGTCAGGCCCAGACCATCTATCAAACCGTCGGGCGAGGGCGGCACTCGGCGGCACCCGCCGACGCTGTGGCGTCCCGACACACGTATCAATCTAACCGGAACATTAGGTGCCTAAAGTGACCGGGCTCAACGAAACAGGCGTTTTGGCGTCTAGGATAACCGAGCTCAACGAAACAGGCATTTTGGCGTCTAGGATAACCGGGCTCAACGAAACAGGCAGGTCACCCTCCTCCGCGCCTATTTCGCTGAGCCCAGCTATAGACGCTTCCTGTTTCTTTCAGCTCGGTTACGCTAGTCTCCTGCCTCCGCTCGTCCGCTCGTCTGCACGTCCAACTCGACACAAGTGCCACCGGTTGTACTGGTGACATTTTAATTCCGATTTTTCGAGCGCCGCAGAGATCTTCGCCAGGCTATTGCTCTCTCAATGGCAGCAAAGTGGGCATTGATTCTGGCTGCAGCATATTCATCTCTGGCATCATTACACTCATAGCGCACTTGGAAGAATTTCATAAGCTCTGATTGTCCTGGAGTATATAAATGATCATTAAAGGCATCATTCCAGTTGTTCACTTCTGACTTGAAATTTTTACCAGTGCAAGAGAGTGAAATGGAGGAGACTTCCTACGAGCCTCGATTCATCACGAAGAAGTTGCTATGGCGGACGGCAGAGTTGGACAAACATCTCTCTATAATCGACTCTGAAGTCCAAGCGGACAAGCAGCTGAGCCGTAGAACTGCAAAGCGTGTTCCCAGAACGCGCACTGCTGACAATCCTCCGGTATCTACATGAGAAGCTATAACAGGGTTGCCGCAATCCTTCTATGAACCAAGCTTTCTAGAACGGCGCAGAATGCGGTTGAAGCCAAAGAAGGACGTTGTAGCGTGGCAAAATGTCATGGTAATCGGGAGGCGTTAGGTAAGAGATGAGGTGTTGGACCTAATTGCGAGTTTCTTATTGTCTTCCATCTCAAAACAGGGCCATAATCACAGCCCACACGCGAGCGGCAGAGAGCGCTTCAACAGCGAGTCTCGGTATAGCCTGCTATCGCGACGAGTCAGCGCTCGGAAGCAAAGTTTTCGGCTGTTCTCGATCGTCATTCCCTTTTCCATACGCACAGATATTTCCTTTCTTTTCTTATGCTATTGTATTTTTATGGGCTTACAATCTCCTTTCGTCTAGTCTTTATGACCGCAGTCCCTTCTACTTGTAGCTAGGTTAGATCATATTAGACCAGGCCTCAGGTAGCATAGCCTGGCGAGCGCACCCGATAAGTAGACGAATTCCTAAGCAAAAAAGGAGAGACGTGTTCTATTGACCAATACTGGTTGGCTGTGAAGAAGTGGTCCCGCGGGCTCAGCTTGTTGTCAAAGGTCGTCAAACTAGACCAGTGTGCTAGGGAGTTGCCGCGCCGCACTTACCCTCGCGCTTTCTTCATAGATCTCGCGCAGAATACATTATCCTCGCAGCCGTCTTGGGCTTGGCGCAGGCGTCTTCAGGAGGTGTCTTGGGCTTGATGGGAACTGCCTCGGGCTGGAGCGTGGCGGCTGAGACAACCAACCTGGAATATCTAGTCATATATACAAAGATCTCTGCGTGTTCATTGGGAGAGTATGCCGGACGACGCATTCGACGTGTCTGCAAGCCGCGAGGGGTTTTAAGCGTCAGGCTGATTGGGCGCTTTGAGTATAATATTGTCATTTTATTGCATAGCGTGCCGGGCCTTGGCACGCACTTCGTGGTCCGCGCGAACGCGGTGTCGACCTGCGGGAGCATTCATTCGCGTGCAACGCGTGCGCGATCGCGAAGAGCGTGTACGCGAACTCGAGCCCCGCCAGCGCAACTCGCGCGCCCAGCCATCTGTACGGCGGCTCAGCAGTGGGCGCGCTAGAGCGCTCGTGCGATCATGCTTTAGATAACCGTTTCACCTGCGTTGCAGGGAGTCAAGGACTTGCACGCGCGCAGTATCGAATGATCGTACGCGTTGGAGGGAAGGCTGGAGAGATGTAAAATTGTGTGTGCATCATCGAAATGGTGGAGGATAAAAGTAGCGGCGAAGAGGAGGGAAGATCTCGTGTAAAACAGAATGTCTCAAGTAGCCAGTTCAGGTAGTCTTGTAAAGATATCAACGCAACCTGCTTGTGCGCACCACTCCATGCTCGCTCACAATCCGCTCAAACGACGTGCCGCCGAAGAGCTACTCCCCCTACATTCCCCTAAACGGAGCCGGACATCCCAGCACCCAATTACCTTCTCAGAGCTTTCCGCCCGTTGGACCAGTATTGGCGAAGAAGTCATGAAACTTTTACACGACACAGGCTTCTCCGCTTTCATGTCGTTTAAGGAGGCTCTCAGTGATTTCATTTTCGGTTCTAAGCGCAGGAAGCCAACATGGCCACGGGCGCAGTCGCAAGAACGTCTCAAGCTGCAGGCA
>NW_006767636.1:1933805-1940709 GCF_000300595.1 Phanerochaete carnosa HHB-10118-sp | reverse complement strand
CAGGGAGTCAAGGACTTGCACGCGCGCAGTATCGAATGATCGTACGCGTTGGAGGGAAGGCTGGAGAGATGTAAAATTGTGTGTGCATCATCGAAATGGTGGAGGATAAAAGTAGCGGCGAAGAGGAGGGAAGATCTCGTGTAAAACAGAATGTCTCAAGTAGCCAGTTCAGGTAGTCTTGTAAAGATATCAACGCAACCTGCTTGTGCGCACCACTCCATGCTCGCTCACAATCCGCTCAAACGACGTGCCGCCGAAGAGCTACTCCCCCTACATTCCCCTAAACGGAGCCGGACATCCCAGCACCCAATTACCTTCTCAGAGCTTTCCGCCCGTTGGACCAGTATTGGCGAAGAAGTCATGAAACTTTTACACGACACAGGCTTCTCCGCTTTCATGTCGTTTAAGGAGGCTCTCAGTGATTTCATTTTCGGTTCTAAGCGCAGGAAGCCAACATGGCCACGGGCGCAGTCGCAAGAACGTCTCAAGCTGCAGGCATCCGCAAGGAGGATTACTGCTTTAAAGAGTTCTTTGAAGCTCCCTGTTTCTGAACGCGCTACCCGAAAACGATACACTGTGAGATTCACGTCTTTGCCATCCGAGTCGCCGCTGGCCGCTCCTCACCTGCTGCCTGCTGCTTCCGCCTCATCGCCCAACCTCTCGCCTACCTGCGAAGATACTTCTGACTCGCCGCTACCTTCTTCACCTCCCAGAAACGCTTTCGCTCCGTCTTCTGACCCTTTAATCTCTTCGGTGTTATACCCAAAGATTTATAATCAGATCAAGGCCAAGATGCCGCGGAAAGTCAATCATCGGAAGCATATACTTCATATCCAGTTCAATGCCAGCGTCAAAGACTTGCTCAGGAAAACAAGAGAAGATATGGAACGAGAACTTTACCTGCTCAAGAAGCCGATAAGTGAGTGTAGTACGCGTTCATCTATCAGCCCGTCCGAGCTAATGTTGCGAAGCCGGCGTCCGATCATTGAAAGACTTTCGCGGATGGTTGGGCTACCAGGAACGTTCAGAGAGTCCTGCAGGTACTAAGTGTATGTATCTAAATGAGATTAGACGTACATTTGTGCTGAGTTGTTCGCACTCATATAGCCTCGCCGTTATTCGAAGACCTACGTGATGCAGACTTCGTGCCTCCATTATCGCGTGTCGCGTCGACGAACTTCATCCAGCGTGCCCTCCGAGATGCAAAAAAATCGCTACTTTCCCCCAAGCCTATCGTTTCTACTCCGTTTCCAGGCGCTTGGCCACAAGCCACACGGATAGTTTCCGAGAAAATCGATACTCGCATACGGCGGCTACAAGATACACAGGCACAAGTCTCCGAGAAAATCGCTGCTTGCGCCCAGCAGAAGCCCCTTTCCCTGCCCATTTCGCTTCCGCCAGAAGACGAAGTAAAGGTGGCTGAGATATTTCAGAGGCGCGGTATCATCAGTAAAGGTGTTCGCGAACAGGTTAGCGACAAAGACCTCAGGCGGCTACACCCAGGTCAATGGCTCAACGATGAGATCATCAACTTCTACGGGGAGATGATCATGTGCCGCGCGGAGGAGAGTAAAGAGAATCGGGGAGAGGGTCTGCTAAATGTGCATTACTTCAGCACGTTCTTCTGGACCAAGCTTAAGGAGGGATACGAGGAGAGCAGGCTGGCGAGATGGACAAAACAGGTGATTACTTCTGTTCTTCAAAAGAGATCCTCGATCACTTAAGTTGTAAAGCGCAGATCACTCTGTTTTCAAAGGATATTATCCTCATTCCCATCAACCACAATGGCTCACACTGGACGGCCGCGGCGATCAACTTCCGGAAGAAGCGGATTGAGAGCTACGACAGCTTGAATAGGGACCAAACGCAGGTATTCAAGCTCCTACGTGTGTATCTCAATGCCAAGCACCAGACCAAAAAACGAAAGCCGTTCAATTTCAATGGTTGGGTTAATTGGACGCCCGAAAACACGCCGCAGCAAGAGAATATCTCGGACTGCGGCATCTTCGCTTGTCAGTTCCTCGAGACTTTGTCGCGCGGCGAGGAAAGGTTTGCCTTCACTCAGGCGAACATGCACTACCTCCGGAGACGGATGGTCTGGGAGATTGCACATGCCAAGCTTTGGACAGACACATAGTCAACTCACATATGCAGCGCCTCGTCTCACGCTATTTCATTGCATCCACCATTGTCGTCGCACACGC
Organism: Phanerochaete carnosa HHB-10118-sp; assembly: GCF_000300595.1. Classification (NCBI taxonomy): domain Eukaryota; kingdom Fungi; phylum Basidiomycota; class Agaricomycetes; order Polyporales; family Phanerochaetaceae; genus Phanerochaete; species Phanerochaete carnosa. Next base: position 1,938,505 of record NW_006767636.1, on the reverse strand, counting down.
GTCGGTCCCAGCATCGTACATCTGCATCGGATATAAATTTTATTTTCTGCGAACCTTATCGTACCGTACTTGTATTCTTAGTTTGTTCTTTAGTGTCTGTCCCTGTAGGAGCCTGGCATTATCCTGAGCGGACGCTGACAGCTGCCATCATCGCATAGCTATACAATTACGGGCACAGCCTCGCCTTCCATCCTTCAGATAGTCGAGTGATAATACTCGTGCGACCGTGATCGTCGTCGTGCTGCGACCCGAGATCGTTCTTCTACCTCTTCTTGCTCGATTCATGATTTGAGAAGGGCCCATCGCTCTGCCAGATGTAATGAGCTCAGCATTAAGACGCAGTCCAACGTTCCCGACATACTTTGAGAATTGGAGGCCTCGTTGATACCGGAGAGCGGTCGAGGACAGCATGTCCTGCTAGGCATTAACTAGCCGTTCGCCGGAGCGTGACGATGGGTGTGGGGAGGCAAAGAACACAGGACTCGCGGACCTCTTGAATGAATGCCCGTAGCCGAGAATGGCAGCTACAAGATAACGAGCGGCTTGCAGTATTTCTGCCCGTGCATCGTGCTCTGGATCATCTGCGCCCGCTTCTTGACGGGATCGGGCTTGGAGACGTAGTTACAATGAGCGTGCAGAGCCCGCTTGAGCGAGAGCCGCTTCCGGCCGGAGCTCGGCGGCACTTTCTGCGCGGACGGGCCGGCAGGGGGAGGGTACTCAGCGACGGTCGGAGAGCTATGTTTTGTTTTCTACCGCGCTGGCGGTTGCACATTCTCGTCATCGTCGCCCATAACGCAGAGCTGAGGGTAAGGTCAGTCCATCAGGACGCGACGTAAAGAAGGCCTTTGGCGCACCATGGCATTCCCACCCAACACTGTGCTTGACCCCACATAATCTGCTCTATTATCATGTGTACGAGAAAATAGGCCTCACCGGTGCCGTCACGGTGTACGACTAGGGAAAAGTATGGCGGGAAAGCAAAATACCGCGTGCTTAACCGGTTATGAATGTATTTCAGTCGTAGCTTGCAGGCGTCGACCGAGCTCAAACCGGCCGCTGTTCGTCGTCGGGCGTCTCCGTCTCATCAGGCCGCGCGGTGATACGCTTTTACAGAACACAACTCATCTGACGATCTGCACATGAACGACTGGCCGTCTGACTGTGCCGCTACTGGAGCTCCGTGGGTGCGGGTCTGAGTCTGAGGTCGAACAGGCTGCGCGCGCCGCACACCGGGAGTGCCGATGCCCAGTGTTCAAAGTGGGCGCAGGGCAGCGGCTTGGGTCGATAAAAAGGACGGTGTGAGGACGCGCGAAGATATGTGAGGTAAGGACACGCGAAGATGTGTGGGGACGCGCGAGGTGCGCCGCCGCTCGAGATGATCTCGGGTAAGTTTCTGAGCGGTACCTCGAAGATCAACGCGTTCGTCAGTGGAAGAGCTTGCACTGCGTGTGGGATGAGCGAACCGTCCTCGTCTGAACAGACAGTACTCGCGCACCTGAGCCTCCAGTGTGAGGTATCAAAGAGGTGGGTGGGCCGCGCGAGAGCATATTGGGAGTAGAAGTGCCGAGGCGCGGTGCCCAAAGTGGATGCCGGGCAGTGGCCTGGATCGATACAAAGGACGGAGTGAGGATGCACGAGGGTGTGCGAAGGTGTGCAAGAACGCGCGAGGGTGTGCGAAGGTGTGCGGGCCGCACGAGGCTGCGCGAGGGCGTGCGAGGGGGCGTGCGAGGGCGTGCGAGGAAGTGCGAAAATGTTTGGGGACGCTTGAGAACGCGCGCTGACTCGCGTTGGTCATCATCGGATGTGGAAATGTGGTAGTGAGGACAGAATGGAATTGGCACGTGAGGGTGCTTGAGGGTACTTTACGAGCTGTCGGAGAAGGACTAGCGGGGCCCCGAGCGCGAGTGCGAGGTGGTACTAATGGGCGCGAAGGTGCAGTTCGCAAACCTTCGCGTGCACGAGTAGACGAGTATCGATATTGGAGACGATGTGAAATGCAAGGGTCGGTCGACGAGCGGATGTGGTACGAGGCTGAGAGTGAGCCAGTAGAGCAGCCGGCGTGCGGTCAGCTATGCCTGCCGACCCGTTCCACAACACGATCAGTGTTTGCAACCAACTCAAGGAGCAGGAATACTCACGAGTATGGCATTGAAGCATCATGGCTTGATCCATCTTGGCTGTGCTCCCCATCTCTCTGCGCCTTGAGGTGATGCCAGCGACGGTTCATCCCTTCTCCCAGAGCAGCCGAGCATATGCACGAACTGCCGTCTTTAACATCGCCACCGAGCTGCTAGCAGCATGGGTGACAACGCTGTAGACAGGGAATAAGAGCGGGAGGTGAGAGCAGTATGAAGCGAGGGCATGGGTGCAGCACGGAGCGTGTTGCATCGGAGCGTCATATCGGAGCAGGTTGACGGCGAGCAGAGGACGAGGAGAGCGGACGGTTCGAAACACCGTCAGTACAACCGACGATGCTTAGTCGAAAATGCGCCGCATGAGAGGTGAGAGGGCAGGAGGCCAGGCCGGCGAGGGCGCGGGCGGGAGCAATGAGGATAAGCGCCCGAACACGGAGCCCGTCGGAGGGGCAAGCGGCATTCCTAATTAGGAAACAAACTGAGCAAGTCCTCCTGCGCCGCATCCTTTCGGGGCTGTTGGAGAATTGCTCTCACTAGCGTGAAGCTGGTTGTCTAGAGATGGCTTGTGAGTTTTGTATTTCCATTTATGTACATATTTGACAGGAAATATAGTGCAGAGCAAAGAGTGCTCCGCTAGAACAAGTCGCCAGTCACCTAATGTCCCGACACAGTGCTTTGTTTGTGCGATCGGGATCACGCAGGATGCGTGTCGGTTCAAAAGTGGGCACCCTTCCGGCCAATATCATCGTATTAATCGCTTAGTATTGGCTTCTGAAATAAGATTTCCGAATAATATCAGAAGACGGCGTGACTTTTTCTCCTGGGGCATCGCTACCAGCCGCGGCGATGCGAGACTGCTTTTCGCACCTCAGCCCCACCAATTTGCAGAGGACGGTGCATGAATTGAGGGTAAATTTCTATATTGTTCACTATTCTTATTGCTAAATCCACGCGAGCTAGGTAATAATTGCACCCCATCTCCTGCCTATCTTAGAACACGAGCTTTCGCACCGTACGAAATCTGGTTTGATAGAGCGAGAGCCTGAACAGACACACAGGATTACATGTGGTAAGTAAGATCATAAATGGTTAGTGAGCTGGCTGACGAGGGAAAAGACTGTTGCCAGACGGCTCTTTTCTCGTCATCGTATATGTGCATCGCATGTGGTTATGAGATATGTACAGAATGCCAGCTTGAATTGGTCACTGATGGAGGGCATCGTGACATGATCAGTGAGTTTATTTCTGTTTAAAACCCTCCTTTCTGATAATTCATTCAGCGTGTCCGGCCCATAGTTGCGGAAAGCACATGTATCGTCCGGTCAGTAGACTGTCTCGCTCGGCCTTGACCTCGGTCCGCGAGCAAGTCGATGAAATTATTGACCGCGGGGGCTTGCCTATTGAGCCTAAGACGACCGATACTCAGAAGAACCGTATTAGTCACCTGGAGCGCTGCGCTGCGAGTCCATTTCGCGTGGTACCCAGCATCAACAAAGCGGAGAAGAATATCTTTGAGGTGTTGTGGCGCACAGGGTTGCCTATCCGCGTTGTTGGTGTTGAAATGTCAGGGAAATGGACGCCATCCGACATAGCATCCAAGTACGGAAATTGTATTTTGAAGACTACCGAACAGAGGGAAAGTGGTGGCAAAATATTCTTGAAGAGGGATCTTCGTACGTTCTTGGGACTGCTCTTGTCGCCCGGATACAACGGCAAGGGAAGAGTGAGTACTTATTTGGTTTCACCGTGAGCTTCCACTTACTGCAGAGATTAGGACATTCCTGCTGATAAAGGATTCAAGGAAGTCTTTGGCGAACTGGCAGGACACTTCGAGCTTTCTTTGCCGTTCCCTGAGTACACCTCGGTGGACGCTATCCGAAATGGTGCATCACACTGGCTGAGACTGCGCAAAGGTGCCGACCCTCCTCCGGGGTTGAGAAGTCCAGATCTCGGTACGCTAATTTTGAACGTGCTGATTGCCTGGCTGATCTCGTATGCAGGACCGAAGTTTTACATTGCACCTGGAGATCGCACAGAAGAAGGTACGACAAGGCTGCACAAGGACATGTGCGCCGCTGTCAACATCATGGCATACTGTGCTCCCGATCCACTTTCAAAAAAGATGGGTGCAATCTGGCATATATTCATGGCATTGGATTCGGAGACTGTCTCCATGTTTCTTCGTGAGAAGCACGGCTTGACTGAAAGAGATCCAGATCCGCTCCTTGGGCAGAGATCTTACCTCAACGAACAGAGTCTCAACGACCTCTGGACCAGACACAAAGTCCGGCCATTCAGAATTGTTCAAAAGGAGGGTGAAGCCGTGTTCATCCCCCCCAGAGCTGCACATCAGGTGGGCACATTGTCAGGCTCAGATGATCCCGGAAAAGTGACTTCTTTCAGGTAGCGAACTGTGGACCCTGCGTGAAGATTGCGACAGATTTCTTCGGCGTGGAGGGGCTTGACGAGACATTCAAGTTTAATGCGGAATTGAGGCTAGAAGGTAGCTCAAGCACGCTTCCCCCGAAGACAATGCTTTGGCACATGTGGCGCTCCTGACAAGCC
>NW_006767636.1:1863387-1931171 GCF_000300595.1 Phanerochaete carnosa HHB-10118-sp | reverse complement strand
AGATTGATACGTGTGTCGGGACGCCACAGCGTCGGCGGGTGCCGCCGAGTGCCGCCCTCGCCCGACGGTTTGATAGATGGTCTGGGCCTGACGCGGCTCGTTGCCGGGTTGCTGGGTTGCCGAGTAGCCGGGTTGCCGGTTGCCTTATCTGTGGGGCGACAGACGGGGCGGGCAGCGAGCGCACAGTGGGCGCACAGTGGGTGGGCAGTGGGCGGGCAGCAGGCGCACAGTGGGCGCACAGTGGGCGGGCAGTGGGCGGGCAGTGGGCGGGCAGCGGGCGGGCAGTGGGCGGGCAGCGGGCGCGGTGGGCGATGAGCTTTCCTCACTGAAAACATCCCGACTTTTCTCCACAGTGGTTTCAAGAGAAAAAGTCCAAGCTTTTCGTGGAACTAAATTTTAAGAAAATGTTCAGAAGCAAGAGATGTTCTCTAGACACAGAAAGGCGAGCTACTGTAGGAGAAAAAATGCGCAAAAACAGCCAGAGATTTTTCGGAGAAAAGATTTGACCAACTGAGTAGCATACAAGTTCTAAGAGCAGGGTGAATTTTTATGGCCAATTTTCGTGGAGAAAATACAGTCTGTCTGGTAACCAAAAATACAACAATTTCTTAATTATTTTTTGAAGCTGTTTATGCATATTTTATGCGACAAAAAAGTAGCAGATTTCTCTCGTGCTGGTAGCGGCAGGCGCGGCCGCATCACTCGCAATGCGGTGTGCCCCTTGGGTGCCCGATCTCAAACACTGTACTTTTTTGACCTGATTGGCGGTCATAGTGGCATCTCTCGATTGAGCATGCATCCTACTCTATAGGTAAAAACCGCCGCGTATGCTTGCGTGCTGCTTTCTTCGTGTTTCTAGACCATCGGACAGCCTCTCCTGGACAACACCAGGCTTGGATGCAAACACAGCCAAGCACGATAGTCCGCTCCATTCAGCTCAAGGCAGTAGAGACTAGGTTAACTCCACATTAGTTCTGCCGAGTCCATCAGTCCCGGCTCGCCACAGATGGGGTAATACCGCCCATACGTCTATATATCAAATCGGTAGTGTAAGGCAAAGGTTATGGAGAACAGCCTTCAAGCGTTGGCGGGGCTCTTTTGCCCGACGGCGCCAGTGGGTCTTGTCGTATATATTATCTCATGCACAACCGAGTTCTACATCACTCAGCACACTGGGACTCGACTAATCTTGCTCACCCCGCACTCTAATCACTCTCCATAATGAATTATTTCGTCGTCATCGCTGCCCTTGCTGCTACCTGCCTCGCGCAGAGCATCGACATCGGCGCCCCCGCCGCCAACTCGACTGTCAGCCCGGGCCAGTCGATCACGGTCGAGGTCGACAAACCAGTTGCGTTTCATGTTCATGATGGCATTGGCGCAGTTGACACTGACCATAACGCCTGCAGGACTCCTTGACTGGATCGACTGAGGTTGCACTTGTGCTCTCGATGGCATCCTGCCCGGCCGACGGGTGCACCGACCCTAGCTATGACCCGTCTGGCGATCTCGGCCAAATCCTCTACAACGGGCCCTACAACCCCCAGTTCCACCCTGAGACTGATCCTGGAAAGCCACCTTACCAGAACTTCTCAGTGGAGGTTCCGACGACGTTCACCAGTGGCGAAAATATTGCCCTCATTGCTACGCATCTCGACTTGGTCGGGGTAAGTAACAATCAGTTTGTACGTCTGTCAGACATCGTCTAATCGTCGGTCCTCTTTTTAGGTTGGGCTTAGCCCCCTTCTCGAGGTCATCTTCGTTCCTTTGACCATAGTCTGATAGGTAGATGTCGGGATCCACCTCGGCGACTTGTTATGAACTATTAGTCATGGACTTCTCGTATTTACAATATGCGCACCCTATATGCGGACCTCATGTAAGTAGATACCCCGGGAGGCTGCACAAAATTTTAAAGCACTGTGACATACGTGATAATGAACATTTTGCCTCGGCACTAACCGCTCAAATGTGGAGGTTCAGCCCTCAAAATTGGGCCTATTGGGGGATGCGCAGGGGGTTTACGCAAGCCCACTCGTAGCCGGAGCACTCTTCACTGCTGACTCTGAGAGCGCAGAGGCGGCCGATCGCGCTGAAGGTAGTATCAGTATAGCGCTAAGTAGTGCTCCAGCGTACACTACGCCTAAAGAGCCTAGAGGCAAGCATCCAGGGACAATTGCAATGTCCATCATCGCAGTCATCTGTCCAGCAAGTGTTCCAAAAGTCCGATGCTGCAGCCGCCTAGCCATGTACGAATGATCCCGCAGCTCATCCTCAGTGCAGAGCGCGAGCCTAACCCCCACATTTCCTTCGGCGCTGCGGCCGGCCAACGCTGACCTGCAGCGGCGCAGCTCGGTCACTGCACGTGGATGTTGCTGAAGAAATTGCTTGGCTGGTCGTGTTGCGGTGGCGAGTCGGCGATCGTGTCAGACACAAGGACGCGGCGGGCACGCCCTGCAGAAACATCCAGTCCTCAGCATCACGGAAAAAGCGAGATCGCAGCGAATATACGTTCTAGTCAGCGCACTGTACATTGCACGCTCCCTGAGCGGGACGAGATTCGGGACGATGGTGCGCGAGAGCGAGAGAATGGCGCCGCTTTCGGCTCTCTGCACAGCTGTAAAATAAATTAAAATTAAAATTAAAATTAAAATAGTCAGTTGGTGCGCCATTGTGGGGGAAAGGAACAGATAGTGGGAGAATTGGAGGAGGGCGTGCGCACTGCGCTCGGCAGTCAGCCAGTTCACGTTTCCCTCGCAATAAAATGCTCTTGGAGTAGTTGCTGTGCACCACTTATGCCGGGTTGCCGAAGCCAGACCGGGGACAGCGCGCTGAGCGCACCATTGGCCGCAGGACTCGCATATCTCCAGGAGGGTACGCGATGTGGACCGTTCACTCAATGAGGACGATGTCCGAGCCCCGTGAGAGAACTCCGGCGTCCCAGATGCCGATGCTATGAAATGCTTCTCGAGGCAAAGGCTGCCATCGCGCGCATGTAGGCAATGCGTGTACTGATGTGTTTTTGTACCTTTATCCGCGCAAAATAGTATAAAATTAGCCCCGTGTCAGGTCAGAGCCACCTCAGCAAAGCGCAGGTCTATGCAACACGGAGCTCACCACCCCTTCCGGGATGCCACGGGGGACGCCGCGCGGAGCGGTTCTGGATTTGTGCTGTGGAATTCTTCCCGCATCGTTGTGCAAAGCATCCGAGTGCAGAGCGAGGCGTGCCGCAGTGCTTACTCAAATTGCGCAAAATGATTCAGATCGGTCATCTCCATCACGGCAATACCGTACGTCCGTGCGGAGCATGGGTGCTTGCAACCTTGAGCGTACCGTCCTGCACCAGAAACTTGGCTCGAACACAAGTCAATATTGACATGATAACTTGGGCGCAGCCGATTTGCTGCAAGCATCGCTAGGGAAGAGAGCCTCTGTAAGTTTATAAAGTAGTTTGAGGCGACTTTTTGACTCTACAACGAGAGTCGGGAAGAAGCCGTTGAGTCAATCTGGGCCAAATGAGAGGTGGAGGCCTGTCAGTGTTGAGTGATATAGCTGACGGCGATAAGTTTTGTTAGAATGCGGAGCTGGGCACGCTTACAAAAGCTACATATCATTCTTATGACGGAGTTTAAATTCACGACGCGCGGGCTTCCCACACATATTTACGCACCACGGATGTGATGGCCAGCTTGTTGGCGGACCACCTCATGGTGGTGAATCTTGTCGGGTGCACCACCCGCGGACAGCACTCGGGACCTGGATCGACGCGGGACAAGCGACGTCGCCTGGCTCGGTGTCCTCGCAACATAGGTTTATGAGGATGCCTGCAAGACAACGAGACGTGTGCTCGCTTCAACCTCGTTTCCCGTTGACCGCTGTACGTCAATATCTCGTCCCGAACAAAATGTCAGAAAAAAATTGAATTATCTTGTAGCATCTAGATTGCTCATGAGGCTTGAGAACCTAGGGTCATCATGAGAAGAGGGAAATAGTTCGTGATATCGCCTGAGATTGGTCAGGAGACGTTCAAAGTAAGTAACGCAAGCGACGTAAGAAAATGGATTACTCTATTTACTTATTATCGTTAGCAGAATAGCTTACCCAGTTACTTATCAATCAGTCTGCACCTGAGATTGCCGAGCGGCTAGATGATCTCTCTTGAGAACTTGGCCCGCTTGGCGAGAGCAGCTGAGCGCTCTTATCAGATTTTTTTTCTGACATTATTTTGTCTGGGGACGCCTAGCCGCTGACGCTGTTCCTGGAGCTGCGTCGCCGTCGGGGTCGTTTTCCTGGGGTTGCGTGGCCATCAGACCTTCCTTTGCCTTGTCTGACTGGAGAGCCGTGCTGTCACGGAGCTTTCTCCACGACCGCGCGAACTTTCAGCCACGTAGCATGCATCGGTCAGAGGGCGCGTCGTCGACAGCATTCGCGGACACATGCAGCTGTCCATACGGCTGATGACCGGTCTCCTAACCTGTGTCTCTTCCTCGGATCCCGTGGACACAAGCTCGCATGGGGAGATCTCGGCGAACGGGTTTCTGTGCAATACCTCCACATATGTGCACGAACATAAACGTCACAAGCTTCACCGTCTTGTGTCCTCGTGAAACGACATAGAACGATGGCAAACCGACAGACGGCTCGGTCTAGAAGACGACCTGTGGTGCGGTCTTTCAGCACAGCCGACGCTGTGTCTGCGAGGTCGAATGAAGACCACCTGTGTGCCGACTAAGAACTGGTCAAGCGGGCGCAGCTACTGTAGGCGGTCTCGCGACGCCTCGTTCCGCGTCCTACGCTTGGAGTATAAAGCCTCGAGTTTCTCCCTCATGTACGGCAGTTCTTCTCCTCGAAGACACTGTACAGTCGCACCGCAGCTACCTCACCCTCGTCTTCATCATGTGCATCGACGGCAACAGCGGACCTCTCTCCATCCGTTACGTCACCGCCCAGCTCGAGGCCCTCTGGCACAACGCGAACGACTGCGCCCCGCATGCGGCCCACTACGACTACAAGTCGAACGAGTACGAGGGCAGCCGGTATATCCGGGCTCTGCGTGAGTTCCACTTCCTCACTAGGCGTGCCACCACCGGCCTGCGCGAAGACGACCTGTTCTTCTCGGCCAAGTTCGCGATGCCGGAGCTCAAGTTCCTGTGCAACCACACGGTCTTCCTTCGCCTGAACATCGAGTCGGGCCACCTGAACTTGTCCTACAAGGACTCGGCGAAGCTGAGCGCACGCGCCGATCAGTACGTTCGCGAAGCATCTTGCTCGACGTCTGCTAATATTCCCGCCGCAGCTCGAAGAACATTGCGTTGAAGGACGTCGAGGTTGTGTTCGCGCTTCCGATTCTGCGGAGCAACATCAGCGGACGCGACGAAAAGATCGGCAACCTGGGTGCCAGGCACCTGGTCCAGATGATGATCTTCGCTCTCGACCGTGAGTGTAGCCATCGGTCGTAGATATGACCCGTCGCTCATGATTCTGTAGAGGAGAAGTTTGTGAGGTTCACGCTGGGCGACAACAAGCTGAGCGATGACGCCAAGGAGGCGTTCCAATTCTACCTGAAGCACTACTTGCTCTTCCTGCAGACGTCGGGCAACCATGTAATGTTCGACTTGGCTGACTTTGACGACTCTAAGCACCGTCCGCGGATCGACTACTCGGTTCTCCGGACGGAGAGTACGGATGAGCTGCGGCAGCTGATCCGCAAAGATATCAGGATTCTCGACAAGGTTGACCCGGCACTGATCGCGCAGTTCTACCAGATGCACTGGCAGAATGCGTGTGGCAAGCGGAATGGACCGGCATGGGGCAAGCTCGATCTGTGTCTGGCGACGATCTGCAGCGACTGGATCAACGGATGTTCGCTGGAGAACATCCACTTCTTCATCAACTTCCACTCTCCGACGGTCGAGCCTCTGTGCAATCAGGAGGTGATCATCAAGTTCCACATCAAGGAGCTCGGGTTCTTCGAGAAGGCTGGCATCAACGACACGTGAGTTCCATGCTTACATTATTCTCCTTTTCATGTGTTTCGCGAGTTCTGACCAGGGTCTTGATCCAGCGTGACCCCAAAGGTGGACCTCTCTGACCAGCAGTGGCAGTTCGCCTTCATCGTCAAGTGTGTCAGGGCCGAAGGCCTCGGCGTGGTGACCTTGGACCTCGACAGTACGTCTTTCAGTTTCGTTCGTTCGTAGCGTATATACCAGGGAGATAACACCATGGACTACAGCCGCACGCTTCTCTCGCTTCGACTCGTTCTTCGGCAACGGCGAGCCCGATGAGCAGACCAAGCATTACATCGACCTCATGATCAAATTCTTCTCCCACGACTACATCGACATCCTCGCCCGCTTCAGCCTCCACATCATCCTCGGCCTGCCCCTCGCGCCGGACAGCTTCGGCAGGGACTACGCGGCCGAGTGGACGGAGACGGAGGAGAACGAGGGCGACCACTTCGCCAGGAAGCACACTCACGCGATGATGTGGTCCGAGCGGATCCAGCACACGCCAGTCTACCCTGGCTGCCACGAGGTCGTTGCGCTCTCTGAGGAGACCATTAATCGAGTCCTGCGGAGCCGATTGGAGACGGTGCGGGAGTGGCAGATCGGCAATTTGTTCTCGATCAACATTCTAGACCTGAAGGTCCGGCTGCTGACGAGCGGCAAGGCAATCATCTACATCCAAGCGAACGGCATGATTGCAGTCCGCAAGTGAGTGCCGCGCCGTCTCTCGACGATAACCAGCGGGCTGACTGACTGACTGCATAACAGACGGGAGAAGTCGCTCAAGTGGTGGACGAGGCTGTTCTGGATGCATCCTCAGCCGACCGACCAGCTCGACACCGTCGACTTTGAGGCCGTCACGCTCGCATACGAGGTAGACATCTCCAAGGTCCCGCACGACTTCCTCATCGTCGAGGTCGACACCGTTGTCACGGACTACTACAAGACCTGGACTAGTCGCTTCGTAGAGACGCTTCGCCGCTCACACACCACCACCGCCACCCGCCCTACAGGCTCCACCACCACCACCGTCGAGACGACGGAGACGACGGAAACCACCGTCAGCGGCACAGATCACAGCCGAGACGTGGAACAGACCATCACGGTGGATGCTGTCCACCTCATGCACTTCATCTTGAACCTCAAGGGTATGTCTTCGTCCCTGGCTTCCGATGTCTTCTGCTGCTGACGCCCCGACTCACAGGTGCACGCTACGTCGAGGAACTTTCGATCGTCACCGACCTCGGCACCGACGACACCTCGCTCGAGAAGCTCAACACCATCAGGCAGTACATCCCCGAGTACCTCGCCGCCCTCACCCACTACGGCCACAACATCCTCCACACCGTCCCCATCTGCAAGCTTCCCCGCACCGACAAGCCCTCGGACCTGTTCGCGTTCACGGACGTCGACCACCGCGTTCTCACCAAGAAGGAGATCAACATTGACACCTGCCTCAACTTCGAGACCCTTGAGACCGAGATCCCGCTCGTCGTCATCTACGGCGTCACCGGTGGTGCCAGGATGCCGACGTTCAGTGGCAAATGGGCCGCCGGCTGGCAGGCTGTCGGTCGCGAGTCTGTCGGCACGCTGGGCCTGTCGCGTGAGATTTTCCTGCAGCGGTACATTCTCGAGCAGCTCAAGAACGTCAATGCGATGACGACGATCATCCCCAAGAACGTCGATGTCGTTGACGATGTCTGGCACGTTGACCTGACGACATGGTACCTGCACCCGACGCGGAACCAGTCCAAGGTTGGGTGCCAGTGGAAGCCGGTCAAGTCCGAGTCGCTGGACTTCATGGAGTACGAGTGGAAGTACCGCGACGAGTGGAATCACGAGCACGAGGGTCACTCCGAGGACACAGCCAACGGCGAATACTACCTTCACTGTACGTACACATCCGCAGCCGCAACTGATGATCAGGATGGACGCTCACGGTTGATGCAGGCAACACGAAGAACTCGCTCATCATCCCGACCATGTTCGACCCCAAGGGTATCGAGCTCGACCTCCGCGGCGAGACCACCGTCAAGGTCGGTGGCAAGCACAACGGCCAGAAGTGGAGGTGCGTAGGAGTGCCTTCCCGCTTGTTGTGAAAGCGTCATCATGCTGATGACCTCCATGCAGCCGGTCCACCGTCGGCACCTGGGGTGCCAAGATCAAGCTCGACACCTCCAACGGCCTCAAGATCGTCGTCGACCGCATTCCCATCCAGGTCAAGCCAACCGTCGAGACTTGCACCGACTCGTGGACATTCGACCCGAGTACGATCCACTTCCAGAACTTGTCGCTCAAGAGCGATGCGCTCGACGGGCTCGTCATCGGACAGCTTCGCCACCTCCTCGAGGCGTCCTGGGAATACTGTGTCATGGGTATCCAGTCCATCAAGCTTCGCGCGCCCGTCATCACTCGTGACGGCGACTTCATCTGCGAGCTCGACCTCGACAAGGGTGCGTGGGCCAGTTTTGGATCTTTTGCATGGAATCCAATCTGACGTCCTTTGTCACAGACATGGTTCGCCCTCCGATGCTCGACGTCGCGGAGTGGGTCAAGTACAGGACCAGGTGGTATTCTGAGTGGGGTGCGTCCTATCTCGTTCACGCCTCCTGTACCCCATGCTGATATAACCCTTGTGCAGTCGAGAACGGCAAGCTGAAGGCGCGGGACTACGGTCAGATCCGTGGCGAGTACACGGTCGACAAGGACGGCAGGGTCGATACCACGCCGGTGGCAGACCGCGGCGTCCCCACGGCAGAAGAGCCCGTCACCATACCCTACAACGTCGCCAATGGTCAAGCGCAGCCCAATGGCACAGCTGCTAAGGCGGTCGATCCCGCTCCCGCTCCGACTCCTGCTAAGGCTCCTGCTCCTGCTAATGGCGCCGCTGGGACCAACGGTGCTGCTGCTCCTCAGCCCACTCCTGAGCCTGCTACAGCTGCCGCGTGAACAGCCCTTTCCGAGCCCACCTCGACCCCACACACTATGGTGTGAGCTATCGGACTTGAACAATCTGTTAGTGTATCTGGCTGCTGTTTTCCCATCTTTGTTGTCTGTTGTGCTATTGTTCTGTAATACGGCTGGGTCTATATGCATATTTTTCTTCTCGCTCGACCCCTCAAGAGCCCGAGATATAAATCATCGTTTGACCCTGTCATCAATTTGGTGGAGATGCGCTGTCTGCAACTCGTCTTAGTCTAGGGCACAATCAGCGTCGCCGACGAGGAGCTTCTGGCTGGCACGCACGTACAATGTAAGAGCGATATCACCCTCGTCTGAGTAGCCTTCTACGGTAGAATCCGATCTTCCCCTGCTCTGCTCACCGGACGTCGAGCCGCTTCGTTTATGGAGCTTACCGATGTTCAACGAGCGTCCAAACTCGTCCAGCCCCTGGCTGAAATGTCGATACACAGCTGACTTTGTCTGCACCGCGCTAGGCGAAACGAGGTCGATATCTGAGTACTCGGTGTAGCCTGAGTGGATCGACGAGCGGCGCAGATTCATTATGAACCTGCATACGAGGATCGGCGGCTGTGGCGGCGTATCAATCGCAAATTGGAGTACCAGGGCTAGCAGTGCAGCTTACCAACGCGTCCAAGAATAGTCCCGCGAAGGCCGTTGACTGCGCGAAAGATGATTCGTCAATTTGTTGTCGTGAAATGAAATGAAGCCTCAGTTACCGGACCATGCGTGAGAACTAATATCTCGGCAATATTAACGAGCATCATAGCCCTGCATAGCTGGTCAGCGATGGCAGGCGAAGTCGAATGGTGGGTAGTTACATAAAATACACGGTTCCTAGAGGCCATGATAAGCGTCGTGCGACGGCAGGGAGGGTAAGATACTACCGTTGCGGATAAGAGTCTGCGTCAACGAGACTCGACCTCGAATATTGACGAAGTCCTGCTGCCGGCGGTAGAACTTCTTCCATGCCAGGATGATGATGATCGATTCTCCTATGATGATCGATTCTCCTATAATCACCGGTATCCGACCGCATAATGCGACTAGTGTATAGCTATATCAGTGGCTTGACTGGTAGGACGCGTCACTTGTCTTACTTTTAGATACGTTCCATTCAGTAATGAACGAAACTCACAGACTCAGATACACACGCTAGGTTGGCTCCGTTCGAGATACTGTACTTTTACGACCGTAGTGGATGTCACACATCACACCGGTTTTCGGCTGACACCGCCAATAATATTTTCTCGATTTATGGCGATTTTTGAAGACTTGTCGGAAAAATTCATTTTGGGCACTTTCATCCGCTACGGTCCTGGGGGTTCGGTAGGAGCTTGCGGCGTACATATCACTAGCCGCGGACCTATGAAGGGCAGAGCCGCCACACGAATAGAGGTTGGGTACTGTGCGTCAGGTGTAAAAGGTATAAGTAGGCCCAGTCCTTCCAGGAGGAAGACGACACTGACAGCGTTAGCCATGATCGGAGCCAGGATCAGGATCAAGACGACAAGCGATATAGTGCGATTCCGATTTGTTATTGCGAACACCCGCAAGCCGGCGAAGACTGGCGTAGGAATCAGTCTGTGAATGTTGTTGGGACAGCACAGACTGTCACGTACTTGCTGTCTGAGCATACCCTATTAAAGCGTGAATCAGGGTCATATTCGTCCGTAGACCGCATCTGCAATATGATCCGTAAGTTCAGCTGACAGGTAGCTGTATATATGAGTACATCAGGAACAAATAACCATTCTACCCGATGCTACCCGAGCTTGGTAGTGCTCCGAAGCATCGGGTAGCATCGGTAGAATGGTCAGTGTTTCCTGATGTAAGTGGAGCGACATAGAGCAGCGTACCTCTGGTGACGGTTGCGGCAGAACGAGCAATATGACCTCGAATAGCAATGTCCAGCGTATGGTAAGGAGAAGGGCAGATGCAGGGCTGAACTTTCGCCGCCACACGACAGTCACCTCTTGCCCGAACGAGATGGCGTACTCGTAGAAAATGAGCGCTAAAGGTTGTTAAGGACTTGCACTCTGACTGATTGTGCGGCAGCTTACCTGCGACAGCGGTCAGCAGGAGGCATGTCGTGAAAATTTCGGGCACATGTCAGACTGTGTGCAGTGCAGATGGTGTGGGGAGAGCCTACATGGATTCTATGGTGCCTGCACCCAGATCCAGCCCTGGAGGAACAGCATTTTGTGACATATTCGGAGCTGATGACAAGAGGTAGGGGCAGAGTATCATTTGCCATGACTTCTTCCAGTTTGTCGAGAGCCAGACTTATGTACGTGGAAGGAATGCTGGGATGGGATAGTGAGATGCGCAGTAGAGGGATCCTGCATGTCATCAATTGTGCTTCTCCATCACCATCGTAACAATTCGAAGGACTGACGATAAGCTCATGGCAGATTGTGATTGCGGGATTTCCCAGGGAGTTCTGATTAATTTGGGCTTTCGTTGTTGCCGCTTCGAATGGTCACAAACGTGGGCGGACAGCCGTACCCACGCGGACTGATTCTCGGGAATCTACATAACACATGAGCACGATGCCGTTATCAAAAAGCTCGAGCTCCACTGTTTGATCAAGAGACTAGCTAGATACGACGGCGCACCCTGCGGCGGCGACTGTCTCGCGGAGATCCAGCAGTGGCCCCAGAGATGTCGACCGACGGTACCACGGAGCCCTCGTCATAGAGAACCTGCGTCGTATAAATTCACAGTTCTTGCGGTGCCAAATGTCGCTGTAGCGCACTCAAGATACGCTCCTCACCTCTCGTAAACACCTGCTTGCTCGGGCTTGCGAAACTGAGCCCCGCGGAGTCATGGAAGGGTACTCCGCCTGCGGCATACGGCAAATGGTCAGTTTTCACGGAATATGCCTCCTAGACAGCACACACCTGATTCTTAAAGTCCTCGGGCCACATTAATCCTGAGAATTGTCGCCCAAAACCATATATCTCGTATATAGCCGGGCGCTGATCATGATCGCGGCGAGGACGGTGTGCCATGGGGACGCTCGAGAAATTCGCATCTCATAGCTCTCTGTTAAAAGTCGCTCTGTGCCGTCGAGGGCAGGGACGGCGCAGTAACTGGAGATGCGGCAGGTTCGGCATCGCCATTCGTCGGTAACTACGTCTGATCTGGTCTAAAAATGGGAAGAAAGACTGTGGTAAGTATCCATTTCATCGGAGGCTGTGACAAGTGCGATAAATCCAACGATGAACCCACAGCAGGATTGGACTCCGAGAGCCTGAGTCAAGGGCTCCATGAGGGCTCTCATACAAGAAAAGTCTGAACTCACAGAGGGTATAGAACACAGATTTAGCTTCTGCAAATGAACGAATGGCGGGTGGGAACGCAGGAAGCGAGTTTGACTGATGCTAGAACGTTGAGGGTTGCGACGTTGAAATTTTGAAAGCAGGACCTCGTGCTGATTGAGATTTAAGGCGCTGACATTGTGGCGCCGGCCGGGACGGTCCGGTAGCACACATCATCATGCCGTTCGACGTTCAAGGGGGGCAAAATTAACTTGGTCTGGAAGAGGTGCCAAAGAGTCGCACTTATCAGCTCCTCCGGTAAAACTGTAATTGGGTAGGTTTTGGGCACGATGCATGATGATCGGCCCATTAACCCCGCTGCCGCTGTGTCAAGGCTGCGCCTGCGCGTACCACCGCTTGGGTATGCGAAACAGGAAATTGTTTTCGCCATTCTCCTGAGGTCTGGGATGATTATTGTAATGTAGTCGCTCCGTGCCCCCGCCCGCCTCCGTTGCGGTGCCGTCGCCAGCGTACGGTACAACGTTACCTACTTGCTTGGATCTTTATACTATGTTTTAGACACCACAGGCATTCCGGAGGCGACAAGCTACGTGTGGGACACTGTATTCAATCAGCCCTGACACAGTGTTTATCTAAGGCGCGGGCCGGAGTTCCCGCAGGCGGATCAGGCGCCGCGCCCGAGGCATCGGCGCGACGCGTCAGCGCGGAAGAGGCCCCAGAGCGCTCTGGCGCCTTGAGCGGAAGAGTCGCGTTTGAAGCGTATCTTGGACATTCTGCAGCCATAGAGCTGCATCTGATGATCTTTGCCCACCATTTTTTCCCAGGTTTTGGCTAGGGCCTGAGCTGTGAGGGAGTCGTTCTCGGTCATCGCATTCTTTGCCATGGCAGTCTCCAAGGTCTCCTGTCGTGCATACTTGGTTTTCCAAGCTTTCTCGTAGGATTACACACTAAAAGGCGGTAAATACTACGGGAGCTGTTCATTCCCACACTTCTCGGCGTGCCTGCGGCCCTCAGTGCCCTCCTCATCATAGTGGCTTCGGTTTCAGCGTGCTCGGGTCCCTGGCGATTCCGACCAGACCTTCGTACGCGGCATTGTCCCCTGGCATATCTGGCAGGCATACGAGGACTAACAACACTTGTACAGTATGTACACAAAGCGGAAGCACGACAATCATGTTGATGTCGTGCGCATAGATGCGCACCGAAATGAGCGAAACGAGATTTCCATCCTCGATGCTGACTAGTGATGTGCGGGCCGGGCCTCAAAGCCCGCGAGCCCGCCAAGCCCGGCCCAAAAAGCCTGACCCGAGCCAAGCCTGGCAGCGGGCTCAAGGCCGGGCTCGGAGCGTAGTCAAGCCCAAGCCCGGCCCGAAAGCCCAGGCTTGGGTGCACCGGCTCTGTTACTGTCCCCTGAGTTCAGAATAAGGTGAGAGAGATCTAATATGTACATACCAGACATGATATGGATATTCTAGACTCGACGGTTCCCGCCGAGCACGACTGTGCATCACCGTCTGGTGTCTGCCATAGGCGCGCGCTCGTGGGCTCCATTGCGACTCGACTTATTCTGCAAGTGTACGTCTTCTGGAGGCTGAATTCAGTGAGTACATGCAGCAATAATCTACTACATCCAAACATACTCCCTTTTCATAGCACCACAATACCCATTGTACTGTGAGCAAGCCCGGGCTTAAGCCTGCGGCTTGGGCCGGGCTCGGACTCGGCTCGGGCTCAGGGCTCGGCTCGACGTTGCCACAAGCCCAAGCCCGGGCTTTGAGCCCAAACCGGGCCCGCACATCACTAATGCCGACTGTTTCGTCTCCCTGCATTCGCGCCCTTCTCGTATGTCGGACCAATGCGCAGGCAAGACGCGGGCGCTGCGACAGATACAGTCGCCAATATGTCACTTGATGTCGAAGCTGGAGCCTGGAGCTCGCAGAAGAGTGCGACCCAGTTGTCTGGGAGACGTGTATGCAGGACAGGGATGCCTTGATATTCTCTATCACCGTCGAAAGATGAAGCTGATTAAAATTGAGCCACTACTTTACAACGTATGAATAATCGTTTGATACAGCTATAAGTGTCATGGTAGTGGAGCTGCACTATCTGCAGATCGTTTTAGCCTAGAGCACAATTAGCATCGCTCGTGAGGATATTCTGTGTGGGAAACACGTACACCGCAAGAATAATTCCAGTCTCGTCCGAGTAGTCTTCCATGGTCGACTCCGATAACACCGATCCGCCTCTGTTCCGCCAACTGGTAGTCGAGTTGCTTCGTGTACGGCTCCCACCCACGTCCAGCGAGCGTCCGAATTCATCTAACCCCTGATTAAAATGTCGGAACACAACTGACTTCGTCTGTATCTCTCCAGGCAAATCCAGCTCGACCTGTGAGTCCTTGGTGTAGCCCGAATGGTCCGACGAGCGGCGCAGGTTCATTATGAACCTGCATATGAGAATTGGAGGCTGTAACAGAGTATCAATCGCGGGTTGTAGTGCCAGCGTACACGCTGCTCGGCTTACTAGCGCATCCAGGAATGGTCCTGCGAAGGCCGTCGACTGCGCGAAAGACGATTTGTCAGGCTATCATCGCAAAACGAGAATGAAGCTCCAGCTACCTGACCATGTGTGAGAACTAATATCTCAGCAATATTAACGAACATCATAACCCTGCATAGCTTGTAAGCAACAGAACGTGGAATCGAGCATCTAGGTGATTACATGAAATACACAGTCCCTGGAGGCCTTAGTCAGTATTGTGCGACGGCAGAAAGAGTGAGATCGTACCGTCGCAGATAAGGGTCTGAGTCAGTGAAGCTGGACCACGAATATTGACGAGAATTTGCTGCCGACGGTAGGCCTTCTTCCATGTCAGAACGATAGTAATCGATTCTCCCACAATCACCGGTATCCGACCGCATAACGCGACTAATGCACAACTGGGTCAGTAACCTATCTCGGTAGTCATGTCGCCTATCTTACTTCTAGATGTCTGCCGTTGTCAGTAATGAATGGCATTCACAGCCTCAAATACGCACGCTAGGCTGACCTTGTTCGAGATGAGCGTTTTAGGCGTGCATATCACTAGCCGCGGACCTATGAAGGGCAGAGCTACTGCACGAATAGCGATCGCATACTGTGCATCAAGCGCAAAAGGTGTCAGCGAGCCCAGTCCTTCCAGGAGGAGGATGGTACATACAGAGTTGGTTATGACCGGGGTCAAAATCAGGATCAAGACGACGAGCGACAGGATGTAATTGTGATTCGTTATCGCAAACACTCGCAAGCCGGCGAAGACTGGCGTAGGAATCAGTCTGTGAATGTTGTTGCATGGACAACACAGACTGTCACGTACTTGCTGCCTGAGCATACCCCATTAGAGCGGGGACTAGGATCATATTTGTTCGGGAACCGCATCTACAATGTAGTCTGTAAGCTCAAATAGCAGGTAGTCTTACATTTTAGATGCACCTCTATCCTTGAGACATTCAGATAAGTAAGTGGAACGGCATAGAGCAGCGTACCTCTGGTGACGGTTGTGGCAGAACGAGCGATATGGCCTCGAATAGCAATGTCCAGCGTATGGTAAGGAGGAGGAGGGATGCAGGACTGAGCTTTCGCTGCCACACGACAGTCACCTCTTGCCCGAGCAAGATGGCGTACTCGTAGAAAATGAGCGCTAAAGGCTGTTAAGGACTTGCACTCCGACTGATTGTACGGCAGCTTACCTGCGACAGCGGCCAGCAAGAGGGGTGCCGTGGAACTTTCGGGCACATGTCAGACTGTGTGCAATGCAGATAGCACGGGGAGAGCCTACATGGATTCTATGGTGCCTGCACCTAGATCCGGCCCTGGCGAACTAGCATTTTGTGACATTTTCGAAACCGATGACAAGAGGGGTCATAAAAGTGTCCACAGCCGTAAATTCTTCCAGCCTATAGAGAGCTAGGCTTCTGTATGTGTACGTGGAGAGAGGAAGGCTGGGATGAGGAGGGGTGAGGTAGGGCAGAGGGATACCACATATCGTCAACGGTGCTTCCCCATCCCCATCATAAGAAGTCGAAGGATTGATGGCAGGATCCGGTTGTGGACCCTAAGTTATGTAAAGGTTTCCTAGGAATTTCTTGATCATCTGGTCCACTGTTCCCACCACTTCGAATGAACAAGGACGCTTACGGGCTATTATGCCCACGCAGACCTGATCCACGCAACATGTGGGTACGATACCGTCAATTGAAATTCTCAAGCCCCAAGGATTTAGACAGGTATGACAGCGTACCCCGTGGTGGCGACTGTTCACTGAGATTCCACAGGAGCTCTAACGATGTTGAACAAGCTCGACTGTGCCGCAGCACAGCCCTCACCGTACGGGGAACTATGTTAGATAAATCTTTCGTTCTTTAGATGCTGAAGACGATTGCAGTGCACTCGGGATATGCATCTAACCTCTTGCAGGCATTTTCCCGCTCGGGCTTGCGAACTTGAACCCCACGAGGTTGTGCAAGGGCGTTCCACCTGTAGCATATGGTAAATGATTAGTTGCTTACGGAAGATCTCTTCTGAACACAACACACCTTGTCCCTGGAGTTAGAATAGCATGTCGGTCCTGGGAGCTATCGCCCAAAATGAGATATCCAGCCCATAGCCGGGCGCTGGCCGTGACCGCGTCGACGGCCTCCGCGGCGAAGATGGAGTATCATGGGCACGCTCGATCAGTTCGATCCCCACCACTCCATGTTCAGGCAGAGACAGTGTAGTTTGCATCAGAAACGCGGCAGGTTCGGCACTGCTCGTCTAGTTCGAAACTCCGAGCTACACGTGGGGTCTAGTCTGAGTATCCGTTTCATCGGAGGCGGTATCTAGAACGATGGATTCAGTGATGTTTACGACAAACCTCAGGCGCCGACATTGTGGCGTTGTCGAGTCTCGACTGTGCCATGCCGTTCGATGCTCAGCAGGCGCAACATTTTCTCGATATGGAAAGGTGCTGCAGAGAGTAGCACATCACCTCAGGGCTGCGCTCTTGAGGAGGGTAAATGAACCATCCAACCTGGCTAGAATAGGTCCTGATCGAGCACAGATGAGATACACGGAAGGTAAATTCTGAACGCACCCCTGGACACACCCCTGGGCACCGGGCCTGGGAACAAACCAACTGGGTCTGGAGAGTTTTCTCATCTAAAGTGGCTGCGAAGATCTTATGCTGTGGATCGTATTTCCCGACAAGATAAAGGAATTTAGCGCCACCTTGTAGGTCACGGACGCACGTTCGTTGGTTCATCGTGGCAGGTCCTGTCTTGCGCGGCGTGCGCCTTTTTCTCTTCTTCAGCCGTGATGCTCTGATGCGCCATCAAAACGGCCGCTCGCGATGCGTCATCTTATCACGTGAGAACTTTGACCTCATTTGGGGTAGTCACTCGTCCATGGTCGATTTCTCTGGTTTATACGGTAATTATCAGTGGTACTTCGACTCTGCCAGTGCTCCTCGCACAGATGAAGCTTATCGCCTGCACACGCGGTAGGACTGAAATCAAGGTTTGCAAACTTGATACGGCACATACGCGATGCGTCTTCTTGCTGCTGTCGTTATGCGAGCTTACGTGGACGAGCAGGAGCAGAAGTAAAGTGCAATTGTGATTGGCTACAAGATGCTAGACACAAAGAGTAGTCTGCAAACTCCGTCGTACACATACAATATACAAATACATTTAGAGAGTAGTTAAATCAGCAGGGTAGAATTTATCATTGGGTGAACGAAAGAAACCGCAGCAATGGGTAGAACTACAGCCCGTTTCCATCAGTTTTGGGTGCCATTGGCTGATTTAAAATTGTTTTTCACCTATTTTATCTCGGCACGAGACCGAAAAAAGCGGTTCTTGTTTGACCAGTTTTGGCTAGGCCATGCCAAGAAGAACACCTTGCTTGTAACCTCGTGGAAGCCACTGATATAGATTCTACTTTTGTGCCTAAACCACAAGTACTTATAATTTCACATTTGGGATGTCTCCCATGCGTTCTTACAGTTTGAGGCTCAAGTTGACGTGGGCAGCCTTGACCTGAGTATAGGCCTCAAGAGCATACTCGCTCATCTCTTTACCGTGACCCAATTGCTTATAGCCGCCGAATGGTATCTGCGAGCAAAGCAAGCGAAGCCTGATTAATCTGTGCCATACCCGTCAGTGTCTGTTAGCTAAGACCATGTCAAAGCTATACTCACGAAGCAGTTGCCGACCTCAAGCGCGACTAACGTTCTCAGTGAACACGTAGCTCGACAGGCTGTGATCGGTGTCGTTCGTGGCCTCGAGCGCCTCCTCCTCGGTCTTGAACTTCGACACGATGGCAACGGGTCCGAAGATCTCTTCTCGCACAATCTTCATGTCTGACTTCACGTCAGCGAAGATCTTCGGTTTCACGAAGTAGCCTGATCCCTCGGCACGCGAGCCACCGGTAATGATGCATGCACCTTCCTGCTTGCCGGACTCGATGTAGCCGAGCACGCGGTCAAGCTGCGTCATGGAAACAACAGGACCTTGCTGGGTCGTCGCCTTGAAACCATCGCCCTGCTTAATCGACGCGGCGGTGGCGGCGAAGGCCCGGAGGAACTTGTCGTAGATGCCCTCCTGGACGAAGATGCGCGAGCCGGCAGCGCACATTTGGCCACTGTTATGGCTATTAATTCAACAGCGTGAGTGTCCGACAAGTTGACAATTATTGCAAGAGACCTACAAGATGGTCGCGCAGACCCACTTAACGGTCTGCTCGAGATCTGCGTCGTCGAAGATAATCGTCGGGCTCTTGCCCCCAAGTTCGAGCGTCACATGCTTCAAATTCGTGTTCGCTGCAGTCTCCATGACTTTGCGGCCAACGAGCGTGCTGCCAGTGAACGATACCTTGCCAACCAGTGGATGCTTTGTGAGCACCTGTCCTGCGACTGCACCGTAGCCGGTCACAACATTGAAGACACCGTCGGGGAAGCCGGCCTCCTTAACGGGCTCGGCGAGCTTGAGTGCAGAGAGTGGCATTACCTCGGACGGCTTGAGGACGATGGTGTTGCCAGCTGCCAGCGCGGGAGCAATTTTCCAACTGGTGATTATTACTACAGATAGAAGTTAGCATGTGTGTCGACACAATGAAGTAGGAGGAACGAACTTGGAAAGTTTCATGGAATGATCCTTGCCTGATAAGCTGTTAGCGCGTTCTACCCCATGCGATGCTGCGAGCAGGACCAACCACGACACCAATGGGTTCGTGTCGAGTGTAGGCGAACTTGGCTTCTGTTGTCTGCAGAAAACTTGTAAGCAATCAGGATGTGCAAGTTGAGCAAGTGGAAGAATACCTCGATGGTCTGATCATGGTTCTTGTCTGCCCAGCCAGCGAAGTAGCGCAGGTTGTCGATAGCGTCCTGAACGTCTTGGCTCTTTGCATGAACGAAGGGCTTGCCTGTACATGATAAGCACAGTAAATCCATGTCGAACCTACGCGTACGTACCAACATCGAGAGCCTCAGTGACTGCAAATGCATCTGCGTTCTTCTTGAGGAGCTCTGCAAGTTTGTACAGGAGCTTTCCACGCCCGGAACCAGGTGTCTTGAGGCCCCAGGAGGCTTTGAATGCAGCCCTCGCAGCCTTGACAGCAATGTCGATGTCTTTTGAGTTTCCAACCGAAACCTTTGTGATAACACCGCCGTTCACTTTAAATATGTCAGCACACACACTCTAATGAACAAAGTCGTGGCTTACCAGGATTAAAGACGCTTTGAAAGACAGCATCAGGATATTTGAGACACAAAGACAACAATGACGTACTCAATAGTCTCGTGGTCAACGGGATCAACGAACCGTCCGTTGATGAATAGGCCAGTGTTCACTGTCACGGTGCCCTTGTAGAGATCCACGGAGAACTCGTGAGTGAACATTCCAGGCATTTTGTTGGACTGGCTTTGAAGGCGAGGCTACAATGTGAGGTGGAACACAGCTAATGCATTGTCTTATATATGCCTTTCCTATGCCGTCCTGGAGCGCTCTATACGAGGATATCAAACGTAAACTGTCTTCGCAAGACTATTCTGCGAGGCACTGGCAAGAACAGTGTTTTGACCCTATGGATTGTGGGTGAATTAGATAATAATGCTGATAATCCTTGCGCGCACCTGACCGTCGACGAACATCCCGGCTGACTGGATGCAGGCGGTTGATTTATCTATATTCAAATCTTAGTCATTTTACTTGTTAGATGCGGCAAAGGACGTGCAGGAGAGATAGATGCGTATGCGTTGCTGGTCTCGAGGACGTGGCCTGTAGGTATGTGAAAGATGGACAAGTGCATAGCTGTTCGTTGAATAGCATCGGACGCTTCCAGACTGACGATACGGAGTTTGCGGCGTAGGTTCATGGTATGATAGAACAACATTGGCGAACTTCGATGACGCATTTGTGAGACGGTGCTTGATAAGAACGAAGTGGCTTGCAGGGATGAGTGCGGCGTTACGAGATGCCGCGAGTAAAGAGCCGAAATCCCTTGTAAATTCCTTTCGTGGTCTCCGATATCGCGGATTTGCTGAGGTGAGAAGCGGACGCATCCAAGTGAAAGTTGAGAATGATGCAACTCCTGACCGGCCTGACCGGCGGTCACGGCGATTTCCCACTAACACCTCCAATGATTTTTCTCCGGTTCTGGAGAGTTGTCGGAAAAATTAATTTGAGCGCCTTCGCCAGTTAGGTCGAAAAAGTACATATTACTATACTGGGATAATTTACGGCATAAATCATGATTTTCCTCCTATAGCCATGGTTCGGGCCCGGCCAGCCAGATTTCTTTTCTCCGAACATCTCGTCTACCAGATCAATGTCAATATCAACGCTCAATGAGCCTTGGCTTTTGCCACGCTTCCCTGGTTTTGATGGTTGCTTCACAGCCATCATATCCAGTTAATGAGCTTGGCCGCCCTTCGTTTGTCGCCTTCCATGGTCGTCGTTGCATGTTGCTTATCACCCGGATGCATTCAACGGCCTCGACATGGACTACTACTCTCCACTAGAAAAGAGTTCGTATGCGACAGAAAACCCTCGAACCCTACCGTTAGGGGACGACACACCACCGGGGCGAGGGGCACAGACTCCCCAAAAGGCCGGGTGGTCAGTGTACCACGTGCATGCGTTGGTATGCATTGCATTACATCTCTTCCTCATTCTTGTACATATCGCTCTCCTGGTCGTTTGCTTGGGACACTATGAGCGGGCCATCTCATTCGCCCTCACTCCGTTCACGCTCGAATGGTATTCACTGGCGGCGACAACCCTGGTACAAGTATTCGGGACAGTAAGTCAGCTTTCCGATGGTGTTACGGTTGTCCTTCGGCTGACCAACTGCAGATATTTCTTGCCATATTGGTCTCGTTGACGCAGTCCCTAGCGTTCCGAAGTGATCTCTATGTTCGCCAGACGCTGACTGCTTTACACGACAAGAGCGGTGCCTGGCTTGGGCTCGGCGCAGCGTTCACGTCGCTGTGGGCACAGTTCAAGCTTCGCGCAGCCATAGCTGGTGTCATGTACATCACCGCCTATTTGTTCGGCGTCTGGCTGCTCCATATTACTATACCAACTGTTCTGAACGTGGTACCCTATAACGCAACAGTCTCGACAGTGCATCACACGGTCCTTGCAAATGCGACTTTTGGCACCGAGTAAGTTATTGTGCCAGTTGATACAGTTTACAAGCTCATTTGTCGTTGTAGTTCTGTTTCCGCGTACGACATTCTCTTGGTCTATGACCAGCCCGAGGTGCCTACACTGGGACTCCAAGACAACATGGTTTACGATGTTATCCCCCAAGTGTCTTTCGCGAGCGGGAGTGCCATGGTCAATGCGTCCGTGTACAGCGTCGATTGTGCCGCCTTACCATCTGCCGATCCAATGCTCACAGGTTCCAGGGGCGTCGACCTGCGTGGACAGCCGAACATGACGTGGCTGAGCTTCAGTATCGACGACACGTACGAACAGGGCGTGAACTTCTCAGCAAGTCTTCCTTGTAGGTGTCAGCCTTTGGTCCCTGGGTTCTCTTCCCTCACACGCGCTGTACACCAGACAGCGCCTCGGCGATCTACACCGGGCAAGTGATAAACACAGACCTGGACTGCAGCATGCAGCTATTGCCCGCTGCGTATTCCCGAAGCACATGCTGGGCACCCATCGTCATGCTGTCCACCGTAGCCATTCTGGACTCCGCAGGACACGAAGCACCCGTGCCGGGCGGGCCCTGGAAGCCCATTGATCCACAGGTCATTGTCCCTGTGCCTTATGCGGATCCTGCTGGTAGGCACATCCTTTCCTGACGCCTTCTCTAGTATCACAGGCTAAATTGTACGTGAAGAAATGATCACGGCAGTACAGCTGCTGGCTTGCAACGTAGGAATCACGAATGTCAAAGTTGAAGTGTCAGTCGACACGCGTACGCCAGGAGCTACCACGCAGGGGCCGCAGACCGACAGCACCTTGTGGAAAAACTGGACGCGGCCGACCGACCAGGAGCTGACAGCGCAGCTTCGCATTGTATGTTTCTATTTAGTCTTGCACGGGATCCGCGTTCATGATGCCGTGCGTCCCCAGGCCCAGAGCGCGCCGTCCTACTCGCCCTCGAGCGGGCACCAAAGCTCCTTCGCTGTTGTTGCCGGTTCCGCCAATGTTACGGAGGCCGCGCCTCCGGTGGCGCTGCCAGGCTTGGAGCCGGACACCAACCCTCTGGACGTGAATCCCATCGCGGGTGCGATCCTGCGCGCGTCCTCGGCAAACACGGTCGTGCCCACAGCGTTCGATGTGTTTGTATCTCTACTTTTCCTGCTCGGCTGCGTGTCTCACGTTCTAACAGGTTCTTGACCGAGGACTTACGCATCGCGTCAGAGAGCCGGTCGAACGTGAGCCTCGCGGAGGTTAACCACAGCCTCGCAAGGGCTTTGGCTGCCACGTTCTGGTATGGTGCGTTCACACGGCCTCGTCTCGATTGACAGAGGGTGACCATAGCGCTTGCAGGCAACAACGTCAATTACTCCAGCGCGCACGCCATCTCCGGCCTGGCTACACCTCTCTACTCGGCTCCGTCGAAGCGGTCAGATGTGAGTTTATTCCCGCTGGTCTCTGATCCCAATCTCAATGCAAGCGGTACAAAGGAGGAGTCGCCATATGGCGAAGCAACAATCATGGTGCTTGTCCAGAGGTTGCGCTTGAATGTGAGTCTAAGCTTCTACCTCTACATCCGTAGCTAAATCTCAAATGACTTTCGCGCAGCTGAGCCTAATACCGGTACGCTTCTTCGACACCTCACGTTGCCTGCCGGCGATTAACAGGTCTCATTCAGATCGTCATTGGATTGGTAACGTCGGTTGGGCTCCTTGTCCTCTGCATCTTGGTTACCCGGGTGCCTGCGCCAGCCCGTGCCGCCTTCGATCCACGCATCGTCGTCGACAGCGGAGGCTTATTGCAGTACACGTGGCTCCTTGGAACCGAGCTGCATCTGGCGGGGGTCGAGTCCCCGGAGTTGGGGAACCTGCGGGCTGCGGGGATGTTCGACGTCCATATGAGCGATCGTGTCAGAAAGCGCCTCAACGGTCGGTCACCATCTGTGATTGAATTGGATCAGAGAAGTGACTATGCAGACGATGACTCAATGTAGAGATATCTAGTCGAGCGGTAGACCACATACTAAGGTCGTAGTTTTAGTTCTCCTGCAACTATAGGCACGAAAAGTGTCCTCGCCACCGCAGACATCATCTCTAGCCTTGTACTACCACCGGGAGGCCCCTGCGAGTGACCGCTACTAAACCATTTCTGTCACCAGGCCGCCGGTTCTGGTCATCGTTCACCTACCCTGTTAATGGAACCAGTCTTGCGGAAATAATACCAGGACCTGTGATTGACACGTTCTTGTTCCGTCCGAAAAACTTCGCGCGAATAGAGACGCGCGTGGGGTCTGCCACTAGATGCTGTGGGATGAGATATCACGGAGTGCAAGAACACAGTCGAGAATGGTTCGCGACGGGAGCGATTATCCTTCCATTACTGCGCTTGCAAGCCCTCACAAGCTCTCGCAGGTTCAAAGTGAGCTTCCGCATTACCAATGTCTTCCACCGTCTCTCCTTCTTAAGTCGTCGCACGTCATGTCGCACTAAACACAATTCTCTCTGTTCACCCACCGAGTCGCCCTTGAGGATGGCAGCTGATGCCTGTGAGGCGCTGATATGTTCGGCTTACTGGCGTTACTCTTTTATAAGACACTCTTGTGCGAGTTAGAACTCGACTTTGAGCGCGCATAGTACTTGAGCTTCCGCGGAAGAGAGCAGAAGAGTCTCGAGTGCAATGCCGGCTGCGCTGTCTTCCCTGTATTTGTGCCCTTCTTGTACGGCCTGTCGAACTGCGTAGACAGGGCGCTCGAGCCGCAGCAGATGCAGTCGACGATGTGTCACTTAAATGGCGAAGCTGAAACTCGCGAACGGGTACGAAGGAGTCGAAACGCTGGATTGACCGTGACTAAGTTACTATTTTACAACATATACATGTCTGCTTGATTCAGCTATGAATATAACGAAGACGCACTATCGGTAGTTCGTTATAACCTAGAGAACAGTTAGCGTCGCCGACGAGGAGCTTCCGACTGGGGGATACATACACCGTGAGAGCAATACCACCCTTGTCCGATCCACCTCTGTTCCGCCCACTGACAGCCAAGCCGCTCCGTGTACGGCTCCCACCCACGTCCAGCGAGCGTCCAAACTCGTCCAGCCCCTGGTTGAAATGTCGGAACACAACTGTCTTCGTCTGGATCTCTCCGGGCGAATCGAGGTCAACCTGTGAGTCCTCGGTGTAGCCCGGATGGTCCGACGAGTGGCGCAGATTCATTATAAATCTGCATATGAGAATTGGTGGCTGTAGCGGCGTATCAATCGCGAGTTGTAGCACCAAAGTAGGCTGTTAGACTCACCAGCACATCCAGAAATGGTCCCACGAAGGATGTCGACTGCGCGAAAGATGATTTGTCAGGCCGCTATCTTGAAGCGAGAATGAAGTTCTAGTTACCTGGCCATGCGTAAGAACTAATATCTCAGCAATATTAACTAGCACCATAGCCCTGCATAGCTTGTCAGCGATGGTAAGTGAAATTGAGCATGTGGGTGATTACATAAAATACGCAGTTCCTAGAAACCATAGTCAGCATCGTGCGACGGCAGAAAAAGTGAGATCTTGCCATCACGGATAAGGATCTGCGTCAGCGAGGCTCGGCTTCGAATATTGACGAGATTCTGCTGCCGGTGGTAGGCCTTTTTCCATGTCAGGATGATGGTAATCGATTCTCCTATAATCACCGGTATTCGACCGCATAATGCGACTAATGCACAGCTATATCAGTGGCTTGATTGATGTGTGACGTTGCTCATCTCACTTCTGGATACCTGTCAGTGTCAGTAATGAATGGTATCCACAGCCTCAAATACGCACGTTAGGTTGGCTTTTTTCGAGAGGGGCGCTCTCGGCGTACATATCACTAGCCGCGGACCTATGAAGGGCGGGGCTACTGCATGGATGGCGATCGCATACTGTACATCAAGCGAAGACGGTGTCAGTGGACCCAATCCATACAGGAGGGAGACGACGCTTACAAAGTTGGTTATGACCGGGGTCAAGATCAAGATCAAGACGACGAGCGACAGAATGTGATTGCGATTCGTTATCGCGAACACACGCAAACCAGAGAAGACTAGAGTGAGCATCAGTCTGTAAGTGCTGCTGCATTGATAACACTGTCGCGTACCGGCTGTCTGAGCATACCCCATTAAGGCGGGGACCAGGATCATATTCGTCCGTAGACCGCATCTGCAATGTGATCCGTAAGCCTAGCTGACAGGTAGCCGTATATTCTGGTCGCACCTCTACCCCGAGATATTCAAATGAGTAAGTGGAACGACATAGAGCAGCGTACCTCTGGAGACGGTTGCGGCAGAACGAGCGATATGGCCTCGAACAGCAATGTCCAGCGTATGGTAAGGAGGAGGAGGGATGCAGGGCCGAGCTTTCGCTGCCACACGACGGACACCTCTTGCCCGAATGAGATGGTGTACTCGTAGAAAATGAGCGCTAAAGGCTGTTAAGGACTTGCACTCCGGTTGGTTGTGCGGCAGCTTACCTGCGACAGCGGCCAGCAGGAGGTGTGCCGCGGGGCTTTCGGCTACACGTCAGACTGTGTGCAGCGCAGATAGTATGGAAAGAGCTTACATGGATCCTATAGTGCCTGCACCTAGATCCGGCCCCGGCGAACTAGTGTTTTGTGACATTTTCGGAACTGATGACAGGGTGGGACAAAGAAGTGTCCTTATCCGTAACGTTTTCCAGTCTATGGAGAGCTGAGCTTGTGTGTGTGGAGGAGAGAAAGCAGGGACGAGATGAGTGAGGTGTGCAGGGTAGGGACTCGGAAATGCCACACGCCATCAACAGTGCTTCCCCATCTCCGCCATAGAAAGTTGAAGGATCGATAATTAGTCCTTGGCAAGATCTGGTTGTGGGCCCTATGCAAAGGTTTCTGTGGGGTTCTTGATCATCTGGTCTATTGTTCTCGCCACCTCGAATGGCCACGAACTATTACGGACTGTTGTACCCACGCATGCCTGATCCTGGTAAATCTACGCACCATGTGAGCACGATGCCGTCAATTGAAATTGTTAAGCCCCACCGCCTGATCTAGGAATTTAGACAGATATGACAGCGTACCCCGTGGTGGCGGCGGTTCGCGGAGATATAACACTGGCCCCAAAGATGTCGAGCGAGATTGACTGCACCACAGTACAGCCCCCAAGGTACGAGTACCTGTGTCAGATAAATTCACAGTTCTTGAGATGCTCAAGATGATCGCAGTGCTCAAGATAGGCATCTAACCTCTTGTAGGCACTTGCCCGTTCAGGCTCGCCCGTGAGATTGTACAAGGCGTTCCGCCTGTAACATATAGCAAGTGGTTGGTTACTCACGGAAGATATCTTCTAAACACAAACGAAACTTGTTCCTGAGGTCTGAATATCATATCGGTCTTGGGAGCTGTCGTCCAAAACAAGATGCCCCGTCCATACGTTGGCCGCGACGGCCACCTCCACGGCAAAGATGGAGCATCATGGAGACGCTCGAGCAGTTCAACTAAAGAGGACACGACTGCGCTGACGCGTCATATTGCCTCGGGCCCGGCGCCTGATCCCGCCCTTGGGCCGGACGTCACAGTGCTACGCCTGTGGTGTCTGAAAGAAAGGCAGAGCCGGTAATTGAAAGTAAGCACTGAGGTAACACCGAATGGTGAACTGACGACAGAACTGCAGCGCGGGCGGCGTGGGCGCCGAGCGACTTGATTACAGTAATCATATCGGACCTCAGAAGCGGAGATTACAATGATCCAGTGACAATAACCTGAACGTTTGAGGAGTACTCACAGGATTGCGGAAAAAAAGTTGTTTTGCATATTCAAGTGATAGTACGCGCAGGGGCGGCGGCCAGCTTGACGCTGCGGGATAAATGGGCTGGTCATAATGTTCTATTTTTTAAGTCAATTCTGCTCTGCGCGCTTTCACTGACGGAGTTGGTGTTGTATACCGCGTAAGCGCGACTTTGTAACACCTTTGCAAGACCGAGCGGCTTCTGCGTCCCTTGAGGGTCGAACGCATGGTACAGCAGGTCATCCCGGTGGCGCCACAATGTCAGCGGCGCCTGAGGTCTGCCCTCAGGCCTCAACCTCAACCTTGACCTCAAACCAGCCCCACTTTCAGCCCTTGACTGGTTTCGTTCAAACCCGCTTCCAACACACTCACTCACTTTTCCTTCATTCTGCAGATGCTGTATTCATGTTCTGTACTCTCTGTGAGTTCAGACTTGTCTTGCATGAAAACCACTTGTGGAGTCCTGAGTCGAACCCTGTTATGGGTTTATCATCGAGTTTATCGCACTTGTCACAGTCTTCGATGCGGATACTTATCACAGTCTTCTTTTCGCATTTCTAGACTACTAGATCAGACCCAATGAGTATCTCGAACCAGGCGACAAATAGCAATGCCGACTCTGCCGACTCTGAGTTCGTCTTGCTAATAAGGGACCTTGTGCCTGTAGTAGAAAGTGACTTTGTTTGATGCCTAGAGCACAGCTAAGATTTTGCGCAGTCTCGGGTGTGCCAGCACGAGACTCTTAGCACGAGCAGCTGATGACGATAAGCTTTTATTTAAATGTGGAGCTCAGCGTGCTTGAGGCAGTTACTTATCTCTCTTACGGCGGGGTTGAAATTTATAGCGCGCGGGCGGCTATAAGTCTCCCACGCGCGTTTCGCATCCGGACTTGGCGTTGCTCACGTACGTGATGACCTTGGCGACGGACCATCCTGTCACGGCTGACACTCGGACTTTGAGCGTCGGGGCCTGAGGTCAACACGGGACGAGCGACATCGCCTGGCCGTGAGTCCTCGCGATAGCTGAGTTCCGTCCCAACATAGCTTGGCCAGCTGGCTTGCAAGGATGCTTGCAGAATAGCGAGTCATGTATACGCTCGCTACAACCGTAATTTCCGCTGACCGCTGTATGTGAGTCTCTCATTCTGTGAACGCTTAGCCGCTGATGTTGTTCCTGGGATGGCGTGGCCATCGGAATCACCAGCGATCCGTCCTGCCATACCTGACTCAAGAACGGACGCTGTCATGGAGCTGCGCGGATTTACCTCCACGTAGCATGCATCGCTGGACAGACACGTCGCTGGCATCATTCGCCGACACGGCTGCCTCTCCGCAGGGCTGATCATCGGCCTCATGTGGACTCGATTTCCCGGAGATGTGATCTCGCCGAACAGATGTCTGGGCGATACCACCGCATGTGTCCATAAACACTGTCTTGACCAGCGCTGTCCGCCTTATGTCTCACGGAATATCAGTCTAGAAGACGGCCCAAGGTACAGCCCTTCAATACAGCCGACGCCATGTTCGCGACCGCTCCTCTCGTCGAACGCGACGGTCCAGTATGGCAAGAGTGGGTGCAGCCCTGAACGCAGTCACGCCTCGTTTCGCGTTCTACGCACAGACTATAAAAGCTCGCGTTTTTCTCTTATTTTCTTCATCCCTCGCCCTCGAGGAATCCGTACAGTCGCACCATCGACACCACCCTCACCCTCGTCTTCATCATGTGCATCGACGGCAACAGCGGGCCCCTCTCCATCCGCTACGTCACCGCCCAGCTCGAGGCCCTCTGGCGCAATGCGAACGACTGCGCCCCGCATGCGGCCCACTACGACTACAAGTCGAACGAGTACGAGAGCACGCGGTACATCCGGGCCCTGCGCGAGTTCCACTTCCTCACCAGGCGTGCCACTACCGGCCTGCGCGAGGACGACCTGTTCTTCTCGGCCAAGTTCGCGATGCCGGAGCTCAAGTTCCTGTGCAACCACACGGTCTTCCTTCGCCTGAACATCGAGTCGGGCCACCTGAACTTGTCCTACAAGGACTCGGCGAAGCTGAGCGCACGCGCCGATCAGTACGTTCGCGAAGCATCTTGCTCGACGTCTGCTAATATTCCCGCCGCAGCTCGAAGAACATTGCGTTGAAGGGCGTCGAGGTTGTGTTCGCGCTTCCGATTCTGCGGAGCAACATCAGCGGACGCGACGAAAAGATCGGCAACCTGGGTGCCAGGCACCTCATCCAGATGATGATCTTCGCTCTCGACCGTGAGTGTAGCCATCGGTCGTAGATATGACCCGTCGCTCATGATTCTGTAGAGGAGAAGTTTGTGAGGTTCACGCTGGGCGACAACAAGCTGAGCGATGACGCCAAGGAGGCGTTCCAATTCTACCTGAAGCACTACTTGCTCTTCCTGCAGACGTCGGGCAACCATGTAATGTTCGACTTGGCCGACTTTGACGACTCTAAGCACCGTCCGCGGATCGACTAGTCGGTTCTCCGGACGGAGAGCACGGATGAGCTGCGGCAGCTGATCCGGAAGGACATCAGGATCTTCGACAAGGTTGACCCGGCACTGATCGCGCAGTTCTACCAGATGCACTGGCAGAATGCGTGTGGCAAGCGGAATGGACCGGCATGGGGCAAGCTCGATCTGTGTCTGGCGACGATCTGCAGCGACTGGATCAACGGATGTTCGCTGGAGAACACCCACTTCTTCATCAACTTCCACTCTCCGACGGTCGAGCCTCTGTGCAACCAGGAGGTGATCATCAAGTTCCACATCAAGGAGCTCGGGTTCTTCGAGAAGGCTGGCATCGATGAGACGTGAGTCCAGCCCTTCCAGATTTCTGCTTACACTTGCATGTTCTAACCAGTGATTCTATCTAGTGTGAACCCGAAGGTGGACCTCTCCGATCAGCAATGGCAGTTTGCTTTCATTGTTAAGTGCGTCAAGGCCGAAGGCCTCGGCGTTGTGACCTTGGACCTCGACAGTACGTTTCTTCGTTTAGTTCATAAAGCGCTGCCGATAACATGATGGTACACAGCTGCACGCTTCTCTCGCTTTGACTCGTTTTTCGGCAAGGGCGAGCCCATCGAGCAGACTAAGCACTACATCGACCTCATGATCAAGTTCTTCTCCCACGACTACATCGACATCCTCGCCCGCTTCAGCCTCCACATCATCCTCGGCCTGCCCCTCTCGCCGGATAACTCCGGCAGGGACTACGCGGCAGAGTGGACGGAGACGGAGGAGAACGAGGGTGACCACTTCGCCAGGAAGCACACGCACGCGATGATGTGGTCTGAGCGGATCCAGAACACGGCAATCTACCCTGGCTGCCACGAGGTCGTTGCACTCTCGGAGGAAACCATTAACCGGGTCCTGCGGAGCCGATTGGAGACGGTGCGGGAGTGGCAGATCGGCAAGCTTTTCTCGATCAACATCCTGGACCTGAAGGTCCGGCTGCTGACGAGCGGCAAGGCGATTATCTACATCCAAGCGAACGGCATGATTTCGGTCCGCAAGTGAGTATCGCGTCGCCTCTTGATGATGACCAGTAAGCTGACTGGCTGACTTGCGGTATGGCAGGAGGGAGAAGTCGCTCAAGTGGTGGACGAGGCTGTTCTGGTTGCGTCCGCAGCCGACAGACCAGCTCGACAGCGTCGACTTCGAGGCCGTCACGCTCGCATACGAGGTCGACATCTCCAAGGTCCCGCACGATTTCCTCATCGTCGAGGTCGACACCGTCGTCAAGGACTACTACGAGACCTGGACACACCACTTCTGGAACTGGCTCTGCAGCCACACCCGCCACACGCACACCGAGGCGACGACTGTCGAGAAGCAGGCCGTTCATCTCATGCACTTTGCATTGAACTTCAAGAGTAGGTCTTCAACCTAATATTCGCTGTTTCCGCTTCCGCTACTGACGCACTGGCGTACAGGCGCTCGCTACGTCGAAGAGCTCTCTAACGTCACTGACCTCGGCACCGACGACACCTCGCTCGAGAAGCTCAACACCATCAGGCAGTACATCCCCGAGTACCTCGCCGCCCTCACCCACTACGGCCACAACATCCTCCACACTGTTCCCATCTGCAAGCTCCCGCGCACCGATGAGCCTCTGGACCTGTTCGCGTTCACCGACGTTGACTACCGTGTGCTCACCAAGAAGGAGATCACCATTGACACTTGCCTCAACTTCGAGACCCTTGAGACCGAGATCCCGCTCGTCGTCATCTACGGCGTCACTGGCGGCGCCAAAATGCCGACGTTCAGTGGCAAGTGGGCTGCCGGCTGGCAGGCTGTTGGCCGTGAGTCTGTCGGCACGCTGGGCCTGTCGCGTGAGATCTTCCTGCAGCGGTACATCCTCGACCAGCTTAAGACTGTCAACGCTATGACGACGATCGTCCCCAAGAACGTCGATGTCGTCGACGATGTTTGGCACGTTGATCTCACGACATGGTACCTGCACCCGACGCGGAACCAGTCCAAGGTTGGGTGCCAGTGGAAGCCAGTTAAGGTTGACTCTCTCGATTTTATGGAGTACGAGTGGAAGTACCGCGACGAGTGGAACCACGAGCATGAGGGCCACCACGAGGACACGGCCAACGGCGAATACTACCTTCACTGTACGTGCGCACTCCTAACCCCATGACCATACCTGACATCGCCCACTGTTTGACACAGGCAACACAAAGAACACGCTCATCGTCCCAACTATGTTCGACCCCAAGGGAGTTGAGCTCGATCTCCGCGGAGAGACCATCGTCAAGGTTGGTGGCAAGCACAACGGCCAGAAGTGGAGGTGCGCATACTTGTCTTTTCTCTTATTGTGAAAATTCGCTGATGAACGCCATGCAGCCGTTCTACCATCGGTACCTGGGGCGCCAAGATCAAGCTCGACACCTCCAACGGCCTCAAGATCGTCGTCGACCGCATTCCCATTCAGGTCAAGCCGGCTGCTGAGACCTGCACCGACGAGTGGACGTTCGACCCTAGCACCATCCACCTCCAGAACTTGTCACTCAAGAGCGACGCCCTCGACGCGCTCGTCATCGGACAGCTTCGCTTCCTCCTCGAGTCGTCCTGGGAGTACTGTGTCATGGGCATCCAGTCCATCAAGCTTCGCGCGCCCGTCATCACTCGTGCCGGTGACCTTATCTGCGAGCTCGACCTCGACAAGGGTACGTAGACTGGTTTCGAACTTCGAACCTCATTTGACGGTCCTGCTACAGACATGGTTCGTCCTCCGATGCTGGAAGTTGCGGAGTGGGTTAAGTACAGGACGAGGTGGTACTCCGAGTGGGGTGCGTCTCTCATCTCGCTCTCGTCTCCGATGTCTCACACTGACATACCCCTTCTGCAGTCGAGAACGGCAGGCTGAAGGCGTGGGGCTACGGTCAGGTCCGCGGCGAGTACACGGTCGACAAGGACGGCAAGGTCGACACCACGCCGATAGCCGACCGCGGCGTCCCCAAGCCCAACGGCGCTGCCAACAAGGCGGTCGATCCCGCTCCTGCTCCCGCTAAGGCTGCGGCTCCAGCCCCGGCTCCAGCTAAGGCGGCAGATCCCACTCCCGCTCCAGCGCCAGCTAAGGCAGCAGATCCCACTCCCGCTCCGGCGCCAGCTAAGGCTGCGGCCCCGGCCCCAGCCCCAGCCCCGGCGAAGCCTGCAGATGCCAGCAAGGACTCCGCGACGGCCCCTGCTAACGGCGCCGCTGGAACTAACGGCACCGCCGCTCCTCAGCCTGCTCCTGAACCGGCGAAGGCCACCGCATGAGCAGCACCTTCCGAGGGCGTCTGACTCTGTAGCATGAGCAACCAGACTCGATGGTTTGTTCCTATGTCCGGCCACTGTCTTTCTACCTATGTTGTCTGTTGTACTGCTGTTCTATACGATATGTCTGTGTCTATATGCATAATTTCTCCTCGCACGAGATATATGAACTGATGAGAGTAATTCAGGCTGTACGACCTGACAGCCGTGGTCGCTTTGTCGAGCGCGCCATGGCTGGAAGCTGCTAGCGTTGAAAACGCCAGTGGTGGGATGCTGAAGTTGAATGGTCGCATGAAGGAACAATGCCCTGTGGCGGAGGAAATATAGCGAGCACCCTGGCGTCGGTATAGTAATATATTCGTACAGATTACTCCTGTCTATTCATTTCCATAAATTCGAGTCCTATAGACTAGAACACGTCGCAATGCACTTCGTGGATGACACGACCCGGATGTCTAGGAGACGCATGTGCAAGCAAACGACGCCATAGTAGTGGGCTTCCCTGTGTTGTGATCGAAGGGCGAAGTTGACCGGACTACTGCCTCAGCCTTAAATATCGCATGATGCAACGGCCATCGTAACGAAGACACCCTGCCCGGTGCTCATCCTAGTCTGGATCGCAATCAGCATCGTCAACAACGACAGTCCATCCCAGACGCGCGTACTCCGCAACGGTGATATCATTCTCACCTGTACAATCCCCTGCCACAGAGTCTGACAGCACATGCTGGCCGCCGCTCATCTCGCCAGTTGGCGATCTGCCGCGCGCATGGCCTTCGCCAACGTCGAGCGGGTGTCCGAGCTCCTCGAGCCTCTGGCTGAAGTTCTGGAGCACGAGCGATACCGTCTGTGTCGCGCCCGAGGAGTGGGGTCCGGGCTCCAAATCTCTGGCGCGGCCCGAGCAGACGGACGAGCGGCGCAGGTTCATGATGAATCGGCATATAAGGATGGGCGGCTGCGGATACGTATGTGTCGGTTACCACTCGTGTGTCGAAGCGAGACGTACGACTCACTAGCACGTCCAAGAACGGGCCCGCGAAGGCCGTTGTCTGTATGTGGCGAACGTGTTAGGCGATCGTCTCGAAGCAAGAATGAGGCTTCAGTCACCTGCTGTCCATTGCTGATAACCAATATCTCGGCGATGTTGATGATAATCATGGCTCTAAGTGGCCCGTCAGCGGATCTAGAACAATGGTGTATGAGCAGAAATGGTTACACGAAGTAGGCAATTCCTGCAGGCCATGTTCAGCATTGTTCGCGAGAGGAAAAGTAAGGCATTACCGTTGCGGAGAAGGGTTTGCGTGAGCGAGGCAGAACCCCGAACGTTGGCGAGGGCCTGATCCCGATGGTAGACGTTCTTCCATGTCACTAAGACGGCGATAGACTCTCCCACGATCGCCGGTATTCGACTACATAGTGCGACTAGTACCCAGCTAAGTCAGCGGCCCGCGCCGTAGAATATGCCGTCTGCCTTACATCTGAAAATAGCCTTCCGGCATCAACGACTAACGGCGTTCATGTGCGGAAATACCTACATTAGAACGAGCTTGTCTCCGATGAGTGTCTTCGGTATGCATATCACCGGTTGTGGACCTATGAAGGGCAGGGGTACTCCATGGATAACAATTACGTACTGTGCGTCGAGACCTTAGTCGATTGGATCCTCACAGAAAAAGAACAACGCTTACGGAGTAGACCACGACTGGGCCCGAAATCAGAATCAAGACAGAGAGCGACAAGACGCGATTACGATCCGTTATCGCGAATACTCTCAAGGCGGAGAAGACTAAAAATGAAGAGCATCCAATCAATATCCCTTACGAATCAACATCGACTGTCGCATACTGGCTGTCTCGGCGTACCCCATTAGAGCAGGGATCAGAACCATGTTCGTCCGTAAAACACAGCTGCAACATCGTCTGTAAACTTAATCATCAGGTAACTGGAAATTATAGCCGCACCTCTGTTGTCGACACATTCAGATGAGCACATAGTTTGCGGGAACGACACGGCGAGACGCACCTCGGGGGATGGTTGCGGCAGTACGAGCGCGATAGCTTCGAACAACAGTGTCCAGCGGATTTTGAGAAGCAGACAACTCCCGGGATTTATCTTGCGCTTCCACACGAGGGACATTTCTTGCCCGAATGAGATGGCGTACTCGTAGAAGATGAGCGCTAAAAATACGGAGTCGTCAGGAAATGCTCAGCCTGACCGTCTAGCAACCTACCGGCGACAGCAGCTAGTAGTCGGCGAGCCATGAAGCTTCGTACTGCATGTAAGGCCACGTGCAACTCAGATAACCTAATAGTGGCTTACAAGGACTCTATAGGGTCTGCACTTAGACCAGGGCCCGGAGAATTAATATTCTGCGACATGCTGGGACCTGGAGGTGGAGAAGGGGCAAAAAAAGAAGAAGTATCTTCGACCATAGTGCCTCCTATCTGCGGGGCCTAGGCTTATATCTGCGAAGGCAATAGAGCGAACAGATTTCCAAGGCTCCGAGTTATTTGATTAGCAGTGCTTCCTGAGTCCCCATCGCGGTGGAAGGACTAATCATAAGCCTGTGTCAAATAAACTGAATCGCACGGTCCTATGCAAATGGTTCCTGAGAGATGCTCACCCAAATGACTACGAACTTCCATAGATAATCACACGCAAGCGGATACGATAACCTTCGACATAGGGTCTATTCCAATCAGCCTTACTGCCCTTTACGCGCCGAATGCAGCTGTAATGCACTCAAAGTGCGCCCTTAACGTTTAACCTGGATAGTATTTACACGCTCCCATTCATGAACTTGGTTCCTGTGGGGTCGCGAAAGACGCTTCGTGTTTGGTATGTGATAACCTGTTTAGTCGTCCAATCTCTCCAAAACTGTATATGCGCTGCGCTCGAAGTTCAAGTGTCATAATAACCCTGAGAGCCGTTGCTCAGTATAAGAGATCCCGTGAGGCTGGACGCTGACTCTGACCGCAGTGAAGGTCTTCTGTCTGATCACCACGGCAAAAGATGAGACTCGGATCACTGCTATTACAACTTCACAGCTCCCTATACAAAGTATTCACGTGCCTTTCGTCTCCCGAGCTGCAACGAAGCGAAAGTCAAGAGGCTATGCAGGAGCTGAAAAGATGATATTAGTCTCATGTCAAGCTTCCGCGAGCGCATCAGGCGCAGCACTGATGCGCCTACTAGAGCGCTCGCGCCCTTTTGGCGCTCCGCATATCAGCCACTGTCGTCCGGGACGCCTCGCAGCTGCAGACGCTCCTCTACTTGGAGGATGAGTAGCGTTTTGATGAACCTGAGTTCCAGTGTGATCGCCAACTTGCGGTGGATCTGACGTGCGCTGTTTACTCACCTAACAACCCACTCGAGAAGCTTCAAGTACTGCTTGAGCTAATCTCGTTTTCTGACTCGCTGGCAGGAATTCCTGCTTCTTCCAAGACCAATCCGAACAGTCCAACTTCTTGGCCGTCAGATTGGAGGGCTGGCGTCGTGCCTGGTGAAGAACTCCGATTCGGCGAGCCTCCCGCTAATGATGAGCGCCAGGGCCTCCTCAACGCGGGAAGTATCAGGGCGACCTCCCGTCATTTCCATTTGACCAGCCCGAGTTACGGAAGCGAAGGCGGATTACGCCATGCGGTGGTTCTGGTAAGTAGTCGTCTTTAATTCGTTCCTCGCAGCAAGTTTCAACGTCCGAGGCAAGTCCAATTCTTGAACCTCTCGCTCGGTTGTGAATAACTCCTAAGGATTAACAAGAGAGTCATACGCCATCACATTCTCGTTTACTCGACACGTACAGCGATATACAGCTCTACTCATAGAAATTAATTTATATCTGGCCCTGATCATGTCGTTCGGCAACATACGCCGCAGCCCGCCAGACGACTTTGCCGAGCCTAGCCTCGGCCAAACAAACTGGGCGTGCAACCATTAGCCTATAAGAGAGCTGGCGAACCCAGCCCTCTCCTACAGCTCTCCACATCATGCGTCTCCTTTGGTCTGTTTTGTTCTCTCAGATCCTTGCTGTCGTCACTGCGCAGCGGAGTCCCATATCTCTCGACATCATCTCTGGTGCTCCCTCCCAAGGGCAGAGCAATGTGCAACTCACCTCCAGCACGTTAGGT
This sequence comes from Phanerochaete carnosa HHB-10118-sp, assembly GCF_000300595.1. Taxonomy (NCBI): domain Eukaryota; kingdom Fungi; phylum Basidiomycota; class Agaricomycetes; order Polyporales; family Phanerochaetaceae; genus Phanerochaete; species Phanerochaete carnosa. Next base: position 1,893,562 of record NW_006767636.1, on the reverse strand, counting down.
TTCGATGCACCCAAAACGCTGCCAATAAACGGCTCTAGCTTTGATTGGTGGTACTTCGACGTCGTCTCGGAAGACCTTGACTACAGTCTTGTTTTGGTTTTCTTTGCCGCCACCGCGAACGGGCTGTGGAAGGGTCTTCCGGAGCTGCCAGCTTCGGTGTGGGTGGACGGACAAATTTCCGCGCCAGACGGCCCTGCCCACAACTTCATCGCGGACAGCAACGACCTGATAGTCATGACCATGGCGAACGGCAGCTCCGGAACGCTTAATGGGACGGGCTGGGGCTGGGCTGGGTTGCCTGACATGTCGTACTACGAACTTATCATCGACGATCCGGAAGCAGGAGTCCAAGGCACGGTTACATTCGAATCTGTAAGCAAATATTCTTTATCTTACTTCTCCCGCTGACACCTCCTTTCTCAACTAGACAACTCCTGCGCAATTCCCTTGCGCTTCCATTACGGCACCCGGTGAACAGTCGTTTATACTTGGATCGGCCCCTTTCGGATGGGCAAATGCTCTCCCGGACGCGAACGCCAACGTTGACGTCGTCATTAACGGCACCCGAATCAAATTCTCTGGCGCTGGATACCACGACAAGGTAAGCATTCTTGAGAGAGAGAGCTCCTTTGATTCTTTTCTGATTGTAGGTGAACAGAACTGGGGCCCCAGTGCTGTTGGCACCGTCGTCAAGTCCTGGTACTGGGGCCATGCACGTCTCGGCCCGCTCGTTGTCGTTTGGTTCGACGTCATCTCGCCCGACGGCTCCGAGCACGTCAGCAGCTACGTATCTCGCAACAGCGAGGTACTCACCGCGTCATGCTCGAACATGACCGTTCGCGCGACAGGCGCAAACAGCACCTGGCCGCCTGTCCGCGGCACTGGGGCACCCGGCGGTTTCCACATCAGTGCAAGCGTGGAGGGCGAGGGGCAGTTGGAGATCGACGTGAAACATAAGACCCTTCTGACTGCCGATCCAGACGTCACTATATATCGCTGGACTGGCAGTGTCAGCGGTGGGTTTGGAAATGGTACTACGTGGACAGGCCCTGCTTTGTACGAGATGTTTGCATTCTAGCCGCATCGTCGATGCACTATTTATCGGTTATTATGCCGAGGACATGGACATTTGGGTTCGAGTTATGTCTGACCAGCTTAAATAAAGCATTTATAAAGACGTATGTTGGGCCACGACGCGAAGTGCTCCTGGGACGGCGGGTCGGAGACCTTAACCGCGAGATTCTCGAGCGGTGGCGAGTCAGTGGCGACTCCAGACCTCAGCGTTCAGCAGCGTAGGTATCAGTGAGGTGCCTCCGAGTCATAATCTTTGTGCTGATCTATATCTTGTTATTAAATATGTATGTGTCAGATTTATGCAGATTCAACGCAGAACATCTGGTGTCCTACTATGGCCAAAATTCAAAATCTGCCCCATTGCGCCGGGGCGACTTCCATCCAAGCGCCTATCATTACACGAATAGGGCGCTTATTTGACTTACGCGTCGTGCGTCTGGATTCGTCCGAGTTGCCTCATACCACCACACCGCTCACAGTCGCCGTCATGTCTTCAGTGCAACCACCCAACGAGCCTCCGGAGGAGAACGACAACACCGAGCAGAAGCCTGAAGCTCAGGCTTCGTCGTCAACGACCCCAGCGGCTCCGGACGAGTCCGCGATGGACACAACGCCCGACCAGCCGCCAGAGGAGACCTGGGAGGACATCCCGGAGGACATCAAGTCTTTGTCGACAGATGAGATTACGACGCGGACACGGCTGATTGACAATGACCTCCGAGTGCGTCCACATCGCGTTACGTGGCGGCTTACGCTTTGCTGAGTGCTATCCAGGTCATACGCTCCGAGACACTGCGGCTGCAGCACGAACAGGCGCAGATGAAGGAGAAGATCAGGGACAACGGTGAGAAGATCAAGCAGAACAAGGTCCTGCCTTATCTCGTGTCGAACGTCGTGGAGGTTCGCGTCTCTGCTCCATTACCCCGAGCTGCTTACCAAGTGCACATAATAGATCCTTGACCTTGACCCCGAAGGCGAAGAGGACGGTGCCAACAGGGACGTCGATGCTGCGCGCAAAGGGAAGTCTGCTGTTATCAAGACCTCGACTCGACAGACCGTGTTTCTTCCCATCATTGGTCTCGTCCCTCCCGAACAGCTCAAACCCAATGACCTCATCGGTGTCAACAAGGACTCCTATCTGGTCCTCGACACATTACCTTCGGAGTACGACTCTCGTGTCAAGGCAATGGAGGTTGATGAGAGACCTACGGAGACGTATACCGATGTCGGTGGTCTGGAGAAGCAGATCGAAGAGCTTGTGGAGGCGATCGTCTTGCCAATGGAGCAGGCGGATAAGTTCAAGACCCTTGGTATCACGCCACCGAAGGGTTGCCTGATGTATGGTCCCCCAGGTAAGTGCCAATAAGCGGGGTGCGAGATGGCCTTGACTCCTGACTCGCTGACAGGTACCGGAAAGACACTCATGGCTCGTGCCTGTGCTGCGCAAACCAAGGCGTGCTACCTCAAGCTTGCTGGCCCATCACTGGTGCAGATGTACATTGGTGACGGTGCCAAGCTCGTTCGTGACGCGTTCGCTCTGGCGAAGGAGAAGGCTCCGGCCATCATCTTCATCGACGAGTTGGATGCCATCGGTACCAAGCGTTTCGACTCCGAGAAGAGTGGAGACCGAGAGGTACAGCGGACCATGTTGGAGTTGCTCAACCAGCTTGACGGTTTCGGTAGTGATGAGCGCATTAAGGTATGTGTTCCCATCCCTGAGAGCGTGAGAAGCTTATTCACAGAAAGAGCACAGGTCATTGCAGCAACAAACCGTATCGATATTCTGGATCCCGCTCTGCTCCGTTCCGGTCGTCTTGACAGGAAGATCGAGTTCCCGCTTCCGAATGAGACCTCCCGCGCTCGGATTCTCGAGATCCACTCGCGGAAGATGGCTGTTTCACCGGACGTCAATTTTGAAGAGCTGGCGCGGAGTACCGACGAGTTCAACGGCGCGCAACTCAAGGCTGTATGCGTTGAGGCGGGTATGATTGCCCTGCGAGAGGGCGCTACCAAGCTCAACCACGAACACTTCCTAAGCGGTATCGCTGAGGGTACGTGCCTCTATCTAATAATGCTGAGAACGTGCACTGATGAGCCGTGCTATATCAGTGCAAAGTAAGAAGAAGAACGACCTCATGTATTTCGCGTAGATTATCACTGCATGGTACGGCTTTGTATTATTGTCACCTTACTGCATCTTCTTTCCGTTTTCATCTTATCTGTGATTTCCGAACGCCTCAGTGCGGTCATTACTTGCCCCTAATACGCCACTTAGGCTTAGAAGGATGCAACAGAAGCCTTCTTAAGCTTGAACGGCGTGTTCTCTGTTCAGTCCGTAAGGGTTGAAGACGCCGTGGTGTGAGACGCGACTCCGGTCCGATCACCCAAATTGTCCGAGAAGTGCGTTATACCGCCCTTCTAGCGTTTTTGTATAGCCTGCACGAATATGAGGTGTACACAGGCTGATGGCGTTAACCGTAGCCCTGCTGCTCCGTTATAATTTCGGGCTGTCGGCATAGGCCACTGCGGAGAGGCAAGTTCGATCTGCCTGGGCTGCTCGGAATGGTCCGGCTTCGGCCCCCGGCTGACGAAGCCTGCTCCTTGTGCCGCGCATAAGGCCTACAATACCCGTCCTCCCACCCATTTGCGGAGCGGGGGGATGGGGTATATAATACGGGCAGCGCGACGGGCTCTGGATCCTCACTACCCTCAATCGCGGCTTTCCGAACTTCTAATTTTTGATTATCATGTTCCCCTTGGTGGTATCCCTCCTGTCGCTGTTGTTCCTGGCCGCATCGTCCTTATCGGCACCGACGACGCAGTACGGGACAATCACCGCGCCTGCGTCCGGCACCGCTGTAATGCCGGGCGCAAATTTCACGTTCAGCTACTTCCCGCACGCGGACTACGGCATCTCGAGCTTTGCGTACCAGGTCTGGCTTCTCGCTGTGCCCGCCGCTGCCGGCGGCGTGGAGCAGCTTTCGTTCTCGACGCCCGGTGTCTCAGGCTACTATTTCGGCAGGTTCGACTACCCGAACTACCCTGGTGCGTTTCCTCCCCTCTACTGCTGATCTGTGAGAAAAGGACCAAGTGCTGACCACCGACGTGCCACTCTGCAGCCGTGCCGTACGCGCAGAACCCTGCGCCGCCGCAGCTCACGATGCCCGACTTCTCGAAGATGCCCGCGGGCTGGGCCGCGGGCGAAACCGCGAGCAACCTGTCGATGCAGCTCACCGTCGTCGAGGAGTGGGGCGACAGCACGGTATGTTTGTGCTCGTGTTCTGCTCGGTCGGGCGAACGCTGATGCTATCTTTCTCAGCCTACCGTCGGACGCCAATTGAGCGTGGCGTCGGCGATAATCATGTATAACGCGACGTCGACCGCGTAAAAATGTCTCAAGTTTCTACATCGGACTACGTTAGACAGTGGACTATTATACAGACTACGGACGGCTTGGACGCTTGCTATATTCTTTGTACACATACTCTCGGACGTCTCGGCTTCACCTACAGTATCCCGGATTCTTCTTCTTCTTAATTCGCATACACGTGTTGTAGGACTAGAACCTCCCAGATTCCGCTCGACTAAGCCACCGTCCGGGCCCCGCGTCAGTCGAGCCCGGCCTTTGCGGATGTGGGTTTGGCCGCCCATGCTTGGCGGGGGCTGTTTTTACGAGGCCGTGGATGATGCCCTTAAACTGCGCGGGCGTACTACGCGCGGAGGCTCCTGGGTTGCCAACACATGTGGATCCCTCCGGCTGTATGTCAGCTAACACGACTCAGACTAGATCTGGCACGGGATGTGCTGACACAGAGGCGGTGAGTATCAGGTGTGGCAGTTACGACTGCGTGCCATCGGATCGTCCCGGCAGCGCCACAATGGTAGCGCTTCTTTGCTCTGAAGCGATTTCAATCCCTGTTTCTTATTTTACAGATGCTACGTCGCTGTTTGCATATGAGCACAAGTTGCCTGCCATGCATGACAACAGCACTGGCTGTGACGTGAGTCTATCACTTGATCCACAGCAGCTCACGATGCTTTGTCATGGTGTGTCTCTGTGCGTTGCTTAAATCGGTTGTGATGAGATGAGATCTCGAAACGAACAAAGGCTTACAACGCTGGGGCTGTCAACTTTCTAGTCTCGCAAACTAGCACTGCACCAGCACAACCAGTCCAGTGGAGTGGCGAGTTCGACCTGCGATACCGGTCACCGCAAACAGTGGCAGCATCCCAGATGCGACCGTACCGCGGCTTACAGAGCGGCGACAAAGATAGTAAGGACAACGCCGCTGTGAAAGGTGTTTCTTCTCGCGCGTTTTTCAACTCAGGGTCGAGTCTGTGATTATAACCATACCGTTTTGACAGACTTTCAAACCGCACACATAACCGCACACCAAAGTATTATAACTGTAGCAGATGAGCACTTATAATACTCTCGGGATGCTTACGGAGGTTATGAGTATTACCCACGCTGATCAGCACTCATAGCTCGGGTCGGATTTTCCTGATGATATAGAGGCGTGTATTACGAGAAGTATGCGAGGAAAACTTCTGAAATATGCACATGGACACAAACATACTATAATACAACAACACAATTTAATGGTACAACAAAGGCAGGGAAAACGACGATCGGAAAAACAGTAACAGAATGTCAATGCATCAAGTCCGATAGTTCATGCTACACAGACCGGGAGTCAGACAAACCGGGAAACAGACACTCTCAGAAGGAGCACTTCATGCGGCGGCTTTGGCGGGTTGAGGAGCGGGAGTGGTGGCGGGGGCGGGGCCCTTCGTGGAGTCCTTGCCGGCATCTGCGGGCTTTGCCGGGGTGGGGGCGGGAGCCTTGGCTGGAGCCGGAGCGGGCTCGACCGCCTTGGTTGGGGCTGGAGCCGGAGCCGGGGCAGGTTCGACCGCCTTGGTGGCAGCGCCGTTGGCCTTGCGGTCCTCTACCGGCGTATGGTCGACCTTGCCGTCCTTGTCGACCGTGTACTCGCCACGGATCTGACCGTATTCCCACGCCACCAGCTTGCCGTTCTTGACTGCAGAGGGATTATATCAGCATGAATTACCGGAGAGGAGAGTGGGATGAAGGGCGCACCCCACTCGGCGTACCACCTGGTTCTGTACTTGAACCATTCCTTGACGTCCAGCATCGGAAGACGGATCATGTCTGTGTCAAAACGCGTCAGATGTAATTCCACACCAAGGTCCGAAACTAGCCCACGTACCTTGGTTGAGGTCGAGCTCGCAGATGAAATCGCCCTTTTGCGTGATGATGGGGGTGGCAAGTTTAATGGATTGGATACCCATCACACAGTACTCCCAGGACGCCTCGAGGAGGAGGCGAAGCTGTCCGGCGATAACCGCGTCAAGCGCGTCGTCCTCGAGCTTCAGGTTCTGGCGGTGCACTATGATCGGGTCAAACGTCCACTCGTCGGTACAGGTCTCTACGGTCGGCTTGACCTGGACGGGAATGGGGACAACGACGATCTTGAGGCCGTTGGAGGTATCGAGCTTGATCTTGGCGCCCCAGGTGCCGACTGTGGACCGGCTGCATAGCATTCGTCAGCACGCTTTCACAGCAAGAGAAAAGATACCTATGCGCACCTCCACTTCTGGCCATTGTGCTTGCCACCGACCTTGATGATGGACTCGCCATGGAGATCCAGCTCGATGCCATTGGGATCGAACTTAGTCGGGACGATGAGCGTGTTCTTTGTGCTGCCTGCATCAACGGTGAGCGTCCGTCCCCATCCTCAGCTGCCAGTGCGGTGTACTTACAGTGGAGGTAGTATTTGCCGTTGGCAATGTCGTCGTCGTCATGGCCTTCACGCCCGCGGTTCCATTCGTCGCGGAACTCCCACTCGTACTTCATGTGGTCGAGCGACTCGGCCTTGACCGGCTTCCACTGGCATCCGACCTTGGACTGGTTCCAAATCGGGTGCAGGTACCACCTCGTGAGGTCGACGTACCACACATCGTCAACGACATGGACGCTGCTCGGGACGATCGTCGTCATGGCGTTGACAGTCTTGAGCTGGTCGAGGATGTACCGCTGCAGGAAAATCTCGCGCGAGAGCCCGAGTGTGCCGACAGCCTTGGGACCGACAGCCTGCCAGCCGGCAGCCCACTTGCCACTGAAAGTCGGCATCTTGGCGCCGCCGGTGACGCCGTAGATGACGACGAGCGGGATCTCGGTCTCGAGGGTCTCGAAGTTGAGGCAAGTGTCGATGGTTATCTCCTTCTTGGTGAGGACGCGGTGGCCGACCTCGGTGAACGCGAACAGATCCACGGGCCCGTCGACGCGCGGGAACTCGCAGATGGGGACGGTGTGGAGAATGTTGTGGCCGTAGTGGGTGAGGGCGGCGAGGTACTCGGGGATGTACTGCCTAAGGGTATTGAGCTTCTCGGGAGAGGTCTCGTCAGTGCCAAGGTCGATAACGTTAGAGAGCTCTTCGACGTAGCGAGCGCCTGTATGCCAGCGCGTCAGCAGTGGAAGCGGAAGACCATAACGAAGACATACTCTTGAAGTTTAGGACAAAGTGCATAAGATGGACATCTTCCACTCTAATCGTCCGATTCACATCTCGTCTGTGCTTTGCGTCGTTAATCGTGGTTTCGGTCGTCTCCGTCGTCGTCTCAGTGGTGGTGGTGGTACCCGTGGGGGTGGTGGTGGTGGTGGTGCACTCGCGGCGAACTGTCTCTATAAATTTTCTAGTCCAGGTCTCGTAGTAGTCTTTGACGTCGGTGTCGACCTCGATGATGAGGAATTTGTGCGGGATCTTCGAGATATCAACCTCGTATGCGAGCGTGACGGCGTCGAAGTTGACTTTCTCGAGCTCTTCCGTCGGCTGGGGCCGCATCCAGAACAGCCTCGTCCACCACTTGAGCGACTTCTCCCTCCTGCCATACCGCAAGTCAGCCAGTCAGCTTACTGGTCATCATCAAGAGGCGACGCGATACTCACTTGCGGACCGAAATCATGCCGTTCGCCTGGATGTAGATGATCGCCTTGCCGCTCGTCAATAGCCGGACCTTCAGGTCTAGAATTTTGATCGAGAACAGCTCGTCAATCTGCCACTCATGCACCGTCTCCAATCGGCTCCGCAGGACCCGGTTAATGGTTTCCTCCGAGAGTGCAACGACCTCGTGGCAGCCGGGGGAGATCGTCGTGTTCTGGATCCGCTCAGACCACATCATAGCGTGCGTGTGCTTCCTCGCGAAGCGGTCGCCCTCGTTCTCGTCCGTCTCCGTCCACTCGGCCTCGTACTCCTTGCCGAAGTTGTCCGGCGCGAGGGGCAGGCCGAGGATGATGTGGAGGCTGAAGCGGGCGAGGATATCGATGTAGTCGTGGGAGAAGAACTTGATCATGAGGTCGATGTAGTGCTTGGTCTGCTCGTCGGGCTCGCCATGGCCGAAGAACGAGTCGAAGCGGGAGAAACGTGCAGCTACGGCCCATGGTGTCATCGCCCTGAAATGCACCACGAACGAAACGAAGACATACTGTCGAGGTCCAAGGTCACCACGCCGAGGCCTTCGGCCTTGACGCACTTGACGATGAAGGCGAACTGCCACTGCTGGTCAGAGAGGTCCACCGTCGGGCTCACACTAGATCATTGGTCAGAACAGCCAAAGCAGATATTTACGCGGAACTCACTTCTCGTCGATGCCCCTCTTCTCGAAGAAGCCGAGCTCCTTGATGTTGAACTTGATGATGACCTCCTGGTTGCACAGAGGCTCGACCGTCGGAGAGTGGAAGTTGATGAAGAAGTGGGTGTTCTCCAGCGTGCATCCGTTGATCCAGTCGCTGCAGATCGTCGCCAGACACAGGTCTAGCTTGCCCCACGCCGGGCCGTTGCGCTTGCCAGACGCGTTCTGCCAGTGCATCTGGTAGAACTGCGCGATGAGCGCGGGGTCGACGTGATCGAGAATCTTGATGTCCTTGGAGATCAGCTGGCGCAGTTCGTCCGTGCCCTCGGTCCGGATGACCGAGTAGTCGATGCGCGGGCGGTGCTTGTTGTCGTCAAAGTCGGGCAGGTCGAACATGACGTGGTTGCCCGACGTCTGGAGGAAGCGTAGGTAGTGCTTCAGGTAGACCTGGAAGGCACTCTTGGCTTCGTCGTTGAGCTCGTCGTCGCCAGCCGTGAACTTGACGAGCTTCTCCTCTACAAGACGTTGAGCATGTGTCACAAACGTACACGAGGGCTGGCTGCACTACTCACGATCGAGAGCGAGGATCATCATCTGGACGAGGTGCCTGACGCCCAGGTTGCCGACCTTTTCGTCGCGTCCGCTGACGTTACTGCGCAGAATGGGAAGCGCGAACACGACCTCGACGGCCTTCAAGGGAACGTTCTTCGAGCTGCGGAGATAGCATTAGCAGACGTCTGCCGGGACATGCTCGGTGGACATACTGATCTGCGCGTGCACCCGGCTTCGCCGAGTCCTTGTAAGCCAGGTTGAGGTGACCGGACTCGACGATGAGGCGAAGGAAGGTGGTGTGGTTGCAGAGGAACTTGAGCTCCGGCATGGCGAACTTGGCCGAGAAGAACAGGTCGTCCTCGCGCAGACCGGTGGCGGGACGCTTGGTGAGGAAGTGGAACTCGCGGAGGGCGCGGATGTACCGGGTGCCCTCGTACTCGGCCGACTTGTAGTCAGAGGGGGAGGCATTCGCGGCGCACTCGTCCGCGTTGCGCCAGAGAGCTTCGAGCTGGGCGGTGACGTAGCGGATGGAGAGCGGACCGCTGTTGCGGTTGTAGTCCATGACAAAGTTGAGGATGGGTAGGCAGTGGTGCAAGTGTACGGCGGGCTCGAGGAGAAGAGCTGCTGAAAGTGAGGAAGACACGCGAGCTTTTATACCCGAATCGTAGGGCGCATACAGTGTCTGCGATGTGCTGGGCCGGACCGTGGTATGGATGGTCTCCGTTGAGCGCCGCCGACAGAGCGTTGTCTGTGTTCGAAGACGGACGGCTTCTATTCCGCGCTGTCTGTCAATTTACCGTCGTCGCGTGTCGCTTACTTATGTTTATGGACATGTTTGGTGACATCGCCCGGTGAAATGATATCTCCGCGAGCTTGTGTCTGCGACATCTGAGGAGACGGAGCCTGGGAGGCCGATCATCGGCCGATCATCAGCCCTCTGGACAGCTAATTGTGTCGGCGGCCCATGCACCGATGACGCGTCCTTCTATCGTGGATGAGTATTTGTGCTCCTTGACAGCGACTGCTCTAATGTCAGGGCGGGTCTCTGGTAATTCCGATGGCCACACAACCCCAGAAAAAAAGACCCCACGCCACCACAGGAGCATCGTCAACAGCCAGGCAGCCCCAAGGATGAGAGACTCACGTACAGCGGTCAGCGGAGAACACCCTCGTGGCGAGTACGTGTCTCGGTGTTTTGCAGGCATCCTGGCCAACCTACGTTGCGGAGGCGCGCATACAGGCAACCTCAGGCCGCGACACTCAAAGTCTGAATGCTCCCCGTGAGTGGCATACGTGACAGGATTCCACACCGCAAGCCGACGCGTCGATAGGGGCATCACGCGCGGGTGCTGTCAAAGGTCTAAAAAACTAAATCAGTCCACGCGTCACGCAAATTGAAACTCCGACATAAGACAGATAAGTCTTGTAAGCCTCCGCGCTTGAACAAAGGCTTATCGCCATCAGCGGTGTCAGTCAAGTACAAACTAATCGTCTGGGATACGATCGTCGGTCTGGATTTGATTGCTTCTCTCCGGGTCCCGTCGCAGCGTCGAAGAGCTACGGCTGCTTTCCAGACCGAGTGCTTACTAGCACCCCTAGAGATACGGCAAGTCGGCTGCGTTGGCCTATGTCTGAGCCGAATCTCTGATGCAGGGCAGCACTTACGCTCAAAGCAGCTGCGAGCACCCATGCATGCTCCGCATGGACATATGGTGTTGCCGTGCAATATTAATGACGACGACGAATTTGAACCATGTGATTGCCGTGGCTTTCTGGGTACGGCATCCCGAAAGCCTTGCGCAACGACGCAGAGAAAGTTCTACAACACGTCGTGTCATGCAAGCGCTAGCTCAGCGTGTGGTCACAGTTGTCATCGCACCTCGCCACACCCCGCCACCGACAAACCGAGTGCTGCTACGCCCGGCCGCCTCATGTGGAAGTGAGTACACCTCCTGACACGGGTGCGTTCTCCGGCGTCATCGGCACTCATTTCTCCAACACTTTCTCTGCGCCGGCGGGCCTTCGACCGCCCGCCTCGCGCTTTGTGTAGGGCTCCCCGCTACTGGACATTTCCACAGCCCTGCAAGGCGCCTAGCGCGGCGGCGTCCTCTCGCTCTCGAGCTTCGCCATCTCAAATCTCGGAGCGTGGGATGTGCACTTCGCTGAGCACGGGCAGTAGCGATGATCGTTCCGTTACCCTCAACGGCTTATTACTATATTCAATTCAATTGCGGCTGTTCTCAGCCTGACATGGGGTGCTGACATCTGTCTCAAACATGCCCAGGATTTAATTTATTCCCTGGACGCCGATTTTACGTTATGCCGGCATACGATACCTACCGTCTCTTGCTTATGGCTGTCCCCGTGCAGATTTTGTGCCGACGTACCTCGGAGACATGCAAGAGTGCGTCTCCCATCCGCTCCGGCGTCTTGGCACCCTCCATGGATGGTACGATTGTCATCGTCATCGGTGTGGCTATCGCCGTCAGCGCGGTTTGTCGCGTCCAACCCTGGGTCGGCAGAATCTCGTTCACGGTCGCGGTCGGGCTGGCGCCAACGATCCACACCGAGACGTCCACGGCACACATCGCTGGGCATTGTGGCAGGCGTCATCTGCTCGGCGACCTATTTCACAGTACTTGTGCCTCTGTCCGTGTCCGAGAACGCACATGCGCTTGCGCCTTTTGCGTTCTTCCTGTCCTTTACCGGAATGTGTCACGCTCTTTCTGCATAGGGAGCGTATCACCAGATACGTCCAGGTCTGGAGTGTCGCTATCGGCACCGCTGTACTCTGGACCCAGCTCAGTAACACATTAATTGAGAACTTTCACGGCCGCGCTGCCATCGCAAGCTCTGAAATCCCGCCCTGCTTCACACTGGTCGCAGCCGCCTTCACTGACAGCTTCAGTGCCGCCTGGTGAGTGATGGACCGTCCTGATTTCCTATATATTTGTAAATGGTCATCCGATGCATATCGAAGTGACGAGATCTGGGGCATCGAAGACAAACAGAGAGGCGAGACGACGGTGAACTCCGGCCCTCCGCACCCGGTAATCCAGGTAACGTTTTGTCGCGGGGCACTAGAGAGTCGCTCCATGAGCAACTACGCACCTCTCTGCGTATATACTGCGATGAATGCGTACGTCTGATAGTTGTTATAATATATGACGACGCAGCACTCGAAGGCCGCGAGGCCGCTGAGCATCAAATTCCGAAATGTCACATCGAGATCACCACGAGCTGTCGATCAAAGCGCCACAAAGTCCCGGAAGTAAAGACGGATTTTATTTCTCCGCGAGGAACCGCACCGCAAGCGGCGGGCTCAAGAGTGCCGCGGCGGAGATGTAACGTCAGAGAGTATATTCGCAAATTTACCGACCGACACTGGGGCAAAAGGCCGCAAAAACGCGCGCGAATCACTGTTGTAGCAGCCATGAAAAGTAAAAGTACACCCAGAACTATGTTCGAAATTTTCCAAGGCGCGTGATGCAAAATCTACAAGAGGCTCTTCTGCTTTCAGCTGGCTTCCGTGATGCGACGCGTCACCCTATCGCGAAGGAGTATCCGCGCCATTGTGCCATGGAGAACGCTCCTTGACAGCGACTGTTCTTATGTCAGGACAGGTCTCTGTTAAATCCGATGGCCACACTACAGTACCCCAGATGAAGGACGCTACACCACCCCAAGAACAGCTCAGTAGCTAGGCAGTCCCAGAATGCGAGACTCGCGTACAGCGGTCGGCGGAGAGCACCCTCGTAGCGAGTGCGACGTATCTCGGTGTTTTGCAAGCGTCCTGGCCAAGCTATGTCGCGAAGACACGCATATATGCAGGCGACCTCGCTCGTCCGCGTCGTTTCAGGCCCCAGAACTCAAGGTCTGCGAGCTCCCCGCGGGTGGCATACGTGACAGGATTCCATACCGCGAGCCAACGCGTCAATAGGGGCATCGCGTACGCGCCGTGCGGCCAAGCACGCGTGGGAAAACTACATTCGTCCACGCGTCAAGTAAATTAAAACTCCGATATAAGACAGATAAGCATTGTAAGACTCCGCACTCGAAGCAAACACTTATCGCCATCGGCTATGTCACTCAAACTCAAACTAATCGTCTGCAGGTGGGCGGGGTACGATCGTCGGTCTAGATTTAATTGCGTCTCTCCGGCTCTCGTCGCAGCGTCGAAGAGCTCCAGCTACTTTCCAGACTGAGTCCTAGAGATACGACAACTTGAAGTCGGCTGCATTGGTCGATGTCTGAGCCGAATCTCTGATGCAGGGCAGCACTTACGCTCAAAGCAGGTCTAACGCCCACTCTCCGCCTCCAGGCCTTCCACCGCGGCCGCGCGGTGTGCGTGCGCCCTTCTAGCGCTGTGTTCGGTCCCCCGCTCACGGATGCTGTTTCAGATCGGTGCAGGGCGCCGTCTTCTCACCACCGTGACCGTCTCGGATCTCATCTCGCTCAGGAAGTGTACGATATATGGTACGCTGATTAGAGTGTATATTAGCTGTGCTCGCGCCTCCGCTGTAGTGCTGACTGGGCGTTTCTACAGGATATACGCCCTTGCCAGTGCTCCGAAACCGCTTGTTGGCGGTAGGATTGCGGAGCACGGGCAGTGGCGATGGGTTTTTTTTGCGAGCCACCTTCGTGTTGTTACCTCTATCACGCAGTCTGAATTTCGACCTCAACCCGCCCGCATTGGGGTATGCAACACTCTTTGTCATCGTCTCCCTCGATCTTTGCACCCCGAAGGCTCTAGGATCGAGAAATTAGGCCTGGTGGACTTGACGTGCGCGCTTCTCACGCTAGAGCCGTCAGGTGAGACTGACCGTTGCTCACGGTGGCAGTGTTCTCTTTATCTCCAGTCCAAGCGCAGCTGCTCTCAGGCTGATATAAGGTAGAATTGGCCGCTCTTGCAGAGGTCTTCGTCTCGCTGGCGATCGTTCTGATCTGCGCAACTATCTCTGTCTTTCGTGAGGCGAAGGTTGCGAGAACCTGATTGCCCCTCTCGTCTTGCTGTCCAATCGGACATCGGTGAGCGGGTACGCTCACTGAGGTCACTGTACGACCCGAGGTGCTGGCGTCTGTCTCAAACATTTCCACGCTTTCATCTGTCCGTTATCGTCCTGGCCGCCGCTTGTACATAGCATTGACGATCAGACACATCCAGGTCACCATCGGCACCGCTGTCCTCCGAACACAGCTCAATAAATATCCGCCTGCGCAACATCGAAAGCTCCCCCCGGCGAGGTTCCCATCGCATGCTCTGCCATCCCCGTAACCCCCACCTTACCCTGCCCGAGCTGCTTCACACTCAAGTCGCGTTCGCCTTCAATGGCAGCCTCATTGTCGCCCGGCAAGTGATTGTCGGCGTCGCGCGGCCAGGGTCTGCCTGATCTTCTCTATATCTATGGTATTCAGGAGAAGCAGGGCAGCGAGAGAACGACGAGCGCCGAACTCTCTTCGCCCAATGATTCGGGTAGCGTTTCGTCATAGTAAGAGTCACTCTATGAACGGCTTCGCGCCTTATCTGCTTGCAGACAGCGACTCGTAAGAGGGCGAATGTTTATGTTTAACAGCTGTTATAATAGCTAAAAACGCAGAACTTGAAGGCGGCTAGGCCGCTGTGAGAATTGTAAGTTCCGGAATGTCATCCAAAAGATCGAGATCGCCGGGCGCTGTCGATCAAAGCGCCACAACGTCCCGAAGGTGAAGATGGAATTTATTTCCCCGCGAAGACCCGCACCACAAGCGGCGGGCTCAAGAGTGCCGCGGCGGAGGTGTAACATCGGAAAGTACGTTCATAAATTCACCAGCTCTGAAGCAGAAGGCCGCATAAACACACGCGAAGCACGGTGAGCCCGGCGGTTATGGTAGCTGTGAAAAGGAAAACATCAGGAAAAAGACTTAGCTCCATAGTGCTACAGAATGCTACAGGAGCATTTTGGACCACTATGGAGTCAAGTCATGTTTCCTGATTTGAAGTACACCCAGGATTTCTTCAAAAATTTCAAGGCACGATGAGCTGCGAAATCTGCAAGAAGCCCTGCTGCTTTCAGCGATGGTCGAGGCGCACCGTTTTAGGGCACACAGCCCACAATCGGGCATAATTCTGGGGCAAGGTTTAGAATCTTGGGGGATATGCCGGGGTCCTGATTGTACTGCGACGAGCTGCGCGGCGCTCAGTGTGGCGCGCGCGTACGTAGGTTCGCTTCCGCTGTCTATTAATTTCCGGGAGAGGCGACACAGTCGTCCCTACATCATTGCCGGCGACTTGCTGGAAATAATAGCAAGAGTCGCAGCAGGCCCAGGCTCAAATCCACTCTTATTTTCTCTGGCAATGCCGGATATGATGTTATATGCGCTATCAGTACGGCCTTTCTCAGACTTTAATTATTACGAGAGAGGCCCTTGGCCTTAATATGCGGCCGCCGCCCAAGCTTAGACATCTTTGTTGACGCCAGCGATGAGTGGAGTAGTTCCTAAGCCGAGACCCGCGGCAGTGTGCGGTCATCCGATAGTCTAGCGGGTGTTCAAGTCTCGAGCCGGGCTGGCGTCATCGGACATCATGAGTGTGGCAGTCTGTCCACATTCGTTGGCGCACGGTAATTACTGGTGGGTATCTACAATTACGTGTGTGAGGCTGGGCTCTGAGGGTTGGCTGACAGGGTCGTCGTGGGCCGCCCGAGCGGGAGAACGACACGGAGATTGCACAGGATTGCATGCTAGCGCTGGTGTTTAATTCAAACGGTTCTTTATCAGTGATTTCCGGAAAGTAACCAGCCCCAAATTCGAATTACCAGCGGCTGGTTCATTTCAAGTAGCCGAAAAGAAGCAGGTTTTGTTATAATGAATACAAGGCCTTTGTGGCGCGCTGGTAGCACGATTTGGGCTATTATAGAGCTCTCAGACATGATGATAGGACACTGTAACGAACAACATAAGCCTGAACATATATTGACGAGGATGATTTCAAGTGTAGGAAACAAACGGCATAAGTGGTCAGAGTCGCAGAGAGGGGTGCACTTGCCGCCACACCGTAATACGACAGTGCTTTGGCGCGGCTACACATGTGCGGAAATACCAATCTCACTCCATGCGGTGTGTCTGCAAAAAGTTCTTGACTAGAGGGAAGTCAGCTATGGATATATTCGTCATTGAAGAATACTCCTGGTCGGAGTACTTGGCAATGACGAGATTTCCCTTCCATGCGCAGTCTTCCTGGAAAAACGCAGCACCCTGCAGTTCCTGACAGTACTTGTTCACTGGAAATGGCAGACCGTCGCGCGATATGGCGCCATAGAACATGATATACGGTTTGGCAAGTTTCTGGGTCATACCGTCGAGTATATCAATGACCTGACAGACCGAACATAAGCAAGTGGCATACGCGCAGAGTGTAGAAATAAAAGCAGGTCTACCTTATAGGCCCAAGGCTGTAGACCACTGCCGACTGCAATGTAGTCCATGAGAACCTCGGGATGCGGTATCTTGCCGCAGCGGAATGGCTTCGCGGCGGTCGGTACACCGGAAGTGTCAACTGGGCTTGTGGTGAGTGTAACAAGATGAGGCAGACGGTCGTCATGTGGGAAGAGGAGGGCTTGATATGAGACTACGTCGTCCATATCTGATTACGAATACGTGGTCAGTCTTAGGGCGGGTTGATGGCGAGACCGACCTACCAATGAAAGATCCAAGAAAGAGCTGAAGGCGATGTTCGGCTTCACTTGAGGGGTTCACCAGCTGTCGAGGTCTCCTTTAAATACCGGACTGGCCACCTAAGGCGCCCCATTAGGCGAGCTCCGAGGGGAGATGAAGGCCAGCTCTCTCGTCATAAAAAAGCAGGGGCCCTTGCTGGCTCATTCGGTTTGACGGCAAAACCGACTTCAATATCAGTCCGCATGCGTTGAAGGCAGGAAAGAGTCGGACATTGGGCCAGGAATCCGGGCGGTTAAGCGGACATGGGTCAGCGCAGCAGACACGCAGCACTTTCGCTTTTTTTCATGGAAACGGTCGTCTATATGTACCGACCTTCTCAACGAGGTATTCTTGTCTTTTCTCTGTTATATGTGTGGTCCGCTGAGGTCGATAGTAAGTATGAGTTCAAGGTGCCCTCGGCTGCTGTCGGTCGAAGCAATGCGGCATTTGGTCAACTCACCTAACGTTCAATAATTGCAACGTGTCAGTGACGTAAAGCTGTAAACAGTATGCCGCTCACGCTTCTAAGGTATACCCAGCCTATGCCGAAGGGGACGTCCTAACACACAATCCTGCACATAATCATGAATAGAGGGGCGGTTCACTCTCTCAGAGTCTTCATTTAATCATTTAGTGCCGATATTCGGCAAGAAATGGCGCGTGACGCATCGTCGGAGGCCGTCTCTAAGTGAGATTGTCGCATGGTCTATGTCCGTTCTTATCCGATACCGGCGTGGAGCAAATTGTCGGATAAGAACAGCCGTTGATCTCTGCAGTGGGGCCAAAATCGGGTACAAATTCTCAGGTATTTCGGCAAAAAATGAGCACTCACCGCTCGGGGGCCTTCCATACGAAGAGTATACATGAAAGACTGACCAGTTCTATGTGCGCTTACCGCTCATTCTATTTAATCTTGTGCCTTAAGCTTCTTCCACAGATAGAAGTTTGAATAAACGAATTTTTACCTGAGAGTCTCACGTCTAGGAGCTTAAGGCTAATTATGCTCGTGAACGATTCACTCCAATCTTGGTACTCATTAAGGCCTGGCCTGGCGAATATTGGGCGGGTGTCGGGCATTCGGCTATACCCACGGTCTGTTGATATGTATATATTCTATACATCTTGGGCACTCGCTACGTACCATTAAACATATAACTTCACAGCGCGTCGGCGACGAATCCACTGATTTGCGATTATGTAATGTCAAAATACGGACTTAACGACAGAAAACCTCCTAGCGCCGTAAAAATCACGCTGGATATTTCCTTCTCCATCCTCAACGCGTTACCAAAAAGTTTCTGCCATCGGTTTAAGACCACAGTATGGTTTCGCATGTTCTCTTCGAGTCCGCCTCTGGCTATGCTATCTTCGAGGTCAAACTGCAAGATGCTCTCGGCTCGTCAACGAAGGCTCTTCAAGACTCGATTGACGACCTGGCGAGATTTGGGAAGATGGTGAACCTTCTCAGTTTTGCTCCGTACAAGAGCGCGGCACATGCTTTGGAGAATGCAAATGATATCTCTGAGGGTGAGTAGTCCATAGCTGGTACCGGACCTCTGCTTTGAACTGCCCAATCCAGGCATTCTCAACGAGCATCTGCAGTCGCTGCTTGAGCTCAATCTTTCCAAGCCAAATAAGAAATCCAAAGTTGTCCTCGGTGTCTGGGAACCAACTCTTGCGTCCTCTATTAAGAGCACCCTTAGCTTTGACTGCAACACAGATGAAGTGACCAAAGACCTCATTCGTGGCATTCGGCTGCATGCCCCCAAGCTCCTCAAGGGCCTCCAAGCAGACGACCTTATTAAGGCTCAGCTTGGTCTGGGTCACTCCTACTCTCGCGCAAAAGTCAAATTCAACGTGAACCGTATCGATAACATGATCATCCAGGCCATTGCCCTACTAGACCAGCTGGACAAGGATGTCAACCTCTTCTCGATGCGCATTCGCGAGTGGTACGGCTACCACTTCCCCGAACTTGTTAAGCTCGTCCCGGACAACTTCCAATACGCATGCACGGCACAGTTTATTGGGGCGAAAGAGAAACTTAACGAGGAGAAGCTGCACGACCTCTCTGCCATCCTTGACGACGATATGACCCGCGCTCAGAATGTCCTTGACGCCGCGAGGAACTCTATGGGCTCAGCTCTGGCCGACATCGACATGCTCAACGTCATGGCCTTTGCGACTCGCGTGATCTCGCTCGCAGAGTACCGCAAGTCACTCACAGCGTACCTCTCGGAGAAGATGAACCAGGTCGCACCGAGTCTGACTGCGCTCCTCGGTGAGCGTATTGGCGCTCGGCTCATCAGCCACGCTGGCAGCTTGACAAATCTATCCAAATATCCGGCGAGTACCGTGCAGATTCTGGGCGCGGAAAAAGCGCTTTTCCGTGCGTTGAAGACCAAGGGTAACACACCCAAGGTGCGTCCGTTTGGGCTCTGTTGAGTATTCACTCACCTCTTTGCAGTACGGCCTTATCTACCACTCATCCTTCATTGGCCGTGCGGGTCCCAAATTCAAGGGCCGCATCTCGCGCTTCCTCGCGAACAAGTGCTCAATAGCATCACGTATCGACTGCTTCTCTGGTGCGTCTCCGCTTTCCTGGTACCTATATCTGGTTACTGATCTTTCTTGCCAGAAAAACCTACACCTGCGTTTGGTGAGGTCCTCCGCCAACAGGTCGAGGAGCGCCTCAACTTTTTCGAGACGGGCGAACCACCGGCGAAGAACACGGACGCGATCCGCAAGGTACTTGATCGGCTCGCGCTTGACGACGACGAGTCCGACGATGAGGATGCGCCAGCGTCGAAGGAACTAGCACCGCCACCGATCGAACCGTCGTCTAAGAAGGACAAAAAGAAGAAGCGGAAAGCTGAGGCCGAGGAGGATATCGAGATGGAGGAGGACGCGCCACGGAAGAAGGTCAAGCTGTCTAAAGAGGACAAGAAGGCGCTCAAAAAGGAGGAGAAGAGGCGAAAGGAGGCAGAGGAGGGCGTAGAGGGCGAGGAGAAGGATAAGAAAAAGGCCAAGAAGGACAAGAAGGAGAAAAAGAAGAAGAGCGAAGAGTAAATGGCCCTCCTTTTGTCGTTATATGCTGTCGTCCGTACCCTGGTCTTTCTATCTGTCTTGTTGTATCTTACACTGCCGAAGTATCCCTTATTTGTTCTCCGGCCTTTTCAGGGATACTGTGGACCCTCCTTCGTATCGTGCAGTCGACGTGGTACGACAACGAGTGGGTCAACAAAAATCATACGACGTCTACTGATAGTTATTCCCCAAGGGAATATTGAAGTGGCGGTATCAGATCGAACGCGGCAGGCGTTATCATCCACCTTACTAGGCCGTCGAATCTCACACAAGTTTGCTGCTGCTTTGCATCTCTACATATCGACTCTCGAAATATGGAGCATGACGCCAGCGCGCCGTAGTAACGGCCGTGCGTGTGAGGCCTTCAGGTAGAAATCGAGTTCCTCGTGCCGCTCTTCCTCGCATGAGCAGATGGTCTGTGGAGAGAGTACTTAACCTGGAAGATGTAGTGGCTGCTGCTCGTCATTGCCCACCATGATCTGGCTGCCTGTTACTCATACCCTGGCATCGCCTCTTATCAAAGTTCCGCTGCTGGTCGCCGCGACCGCCAGGACGGCCCAGGCCATGACTCCGCCGAACCCACCACTCGGACCAGAAAACATGAAATTATACGACGGTCTCGGTGACTCCATGAAGCATGCCATGGTCTGCTCAGGTTATGTGCATAAGGTCAAGACAATAGTACGCCTAGGGCGAGAGCAAAACTTCACCGAATGTGTGTAGGGTCTCTACTGGGCAAATGTGATCGCCGAGTCCGCGGTCATCATCGCGGAGCATTTTCGGTCCCCTCGTACTTTCGTTCCTCATCCGCAAGTCCAAGCTAGTCTCCCAGAGGCAGAGTCCAAGCACGCCACTCACAACATCCGCACCAGGCCCTGGTGGTCGGCGGGATGCGCCTTGATGTACGCCGGCAGCGCAATACGCCCCGCGAGCCACCACGCGCTGGGCAAGCTCTTCACCTGGGAACTTACGGTGCGCAACGACCACGTCCTCGTGACCGGTGGGTCGTACGCCGTCGTACGCCATCCGAGCTTCGTCGGGATGGCGATGCTCTCCGTCGGCCTTGTCCTCTGCCACTTCAGCCCTGGAGGTTACTTCGCGGAGTGTGTGGGGTGGGATACCTTCGCGAGCAAGGCATTCACGGTGTTCTGGGGAGGATGGATACTACTGATTCCAACGTTCTTAATGACCCGGGTTAACACCGAGGACGAGGTGCTTAGAAGGGAGTTTGGCAAGCAGTGGGAAAGCTACGCCGAGCGGACTCCGTACAAACTCATCCCGTATGTGTATTGAGACGTGAACTAGGCTTTACGATCGAGAGCAATGGTTATGCACTCCGCTATGGCACCCAGCCGGCCAAGCGCGTCTGCATGCTGCTCAGGTCTCAAGATCATCACGACATTTATGCCCAACATCTCAGCTCAAGGTACCCAAGTATATCCTGTGCATCTCGTGGTCGGCCCACGGGCTCAGGGTTGCACTTGCGGCAACTGCCTGGCTGTCCTAGGAGGCGAGTCTACTAGTTTCCCTTTCACCTGGTCATGCTGCCAGTACGCGGTTTCAGCCTATCACCTGGTTTATATACATGGTATCGTTGTATGAAATACCTTGGGACCGCCGCCGATGTTGCTGACAGCACCAGTCCAGGTCGGTGACAGCACTAAAGCGACCACTGGTGAAATTGAGCGAGATCTATAGTGCTCAGAACGAGTCTTCCAGAGTGGATGAGCTACGCGAGCTGTGAGTGCAACATTTCAAGTTCCGAGCCAGCTCTTACTCGCCTTCCGGCGCTGAACGGCGCCTAGACTGAACCGATGTAGTATAAGGTTCACAGTATAAAAATGCTGTGTTTTTCACTGGTTACCCGTGGTCTAACTAGATCTGACTGCTCCGAGTCGCACCGACAGCCGTCAGATGCGAGGCTTAGTATGGAATGGCATTCACCGCCCACGTTTTGTAACAGCCTCCTTTCGCTATATATCAGCGGGTCTTGGATGCTGCGAAGCCTTGGCTCTCACATCGCACCCATCCTCCATCGAAAGCTCATCTAGTCTCTAAATATGGGATCAGTTACAGCTGCTGACGTGCCCCTGGAACTCCACAGCAGGATACTTACATCTCTGAACCTGCAGGAGCACATTCGCGATAAGCACAATTTAGAAACTCAAAGGCGGCAGCTCGCGCAGCTCTCTACCGTCTGCAGGCACTGGGCGTATTTGTGCAGACCCCTCATCTTCGCGTGTCTCATGCATGACAGCCGGCAGAAGGTCGATCGACTGGTCCGGTTGCTGAATGCCCCCAGTCGCGCGCTCTACCCGAGCCTTCAGCAATGCCTTCTCACCAGCGGTATCGACTTCGTGGAGTTCAGCGATACCTGGACAGGTTTCTGGGTCCGCTTAATGTCGAAGAAGTTGCCGTATCACGGCGGCGTCCGCGATTTACACTGCGTCCTTACAAACACGTCGGTTCCACCTTCTGCCGCGAGCCCTCGATCGAGGGAAGGATACGCACCGCGGTCTTGGTCCACCGGCCTTCCTCGCACGCTTCCTCCGGGCCTCATCCGCATGCCCCATCTCTACCTCTCGGCGTTGAAATTTCGATGTGCTGACGACTTCCTGTCCCTCCTCGAGGGTATACGCCATCTCGAAAAAGTGTCGTGCAAGCGCGTCACATTCGCTGAGCAAAGCATAGCAACACCTCCTACACGTCCAGTGCGCCGCCCCAGGAACTCTACACCGTACACTATCCTCGCCTCAGGGTGGGAGACAGCCGACGAGGACCTTCACCTTGCCATGACGGCGCTGCAGTACAGCCCGCGGCACGGCGCGCCTGGGCAGCGCTTGGGCGAGGAGACCTGGTCCCTCGTGCGCGACCTCTTCAAGTCGCTCATGAGCTTCTTCTGGGGCAGAGACGACTGGGTGCGCCTGCGCACGATCCCAGAGTTCAGGGGATCTTTCAGCACTCTGGACGCCGACTTCGCCGCCACTCATTCTCCGCCGTCCCACAGTGTCCGAGTAGTATGGACAGCCGACGAACCCGATCCCACTGCACCGCCCGCCCCCGGCCCCTCCGCACGTGTCCACTTGATCAAGGCCACTTTCTACGGGCAGAATGTCCCTGTAGATGGTCCGTACGGCCTCGGATTCTCCATGGAGGGCCTGTCCTGGACGGCGTTCGAGAACGCCGCGCTCGCGCTGGACGTGCAGGGTGGGGTGCACATCTGGGTCATCTCCAACCCGCAGGGGTTCACTGTGCTGCTGGACATGTTGGAAAGCGATGGCGGGCATGGTAGACTCTCGCGGCTGCATGAAAAGGGGAAGCTCAGCCTCGCTTTCGACTTCGTCCCCACCGGGGTGGGCCTGTCCACGGCGAGTGTAACCCTCGCCCAGCTTTCCGCCATGCCGGCGGAGCACTTTGTTGACGGTTGCACGGTCGCTTTAGGACTTCGCGAACGTTTCGACTTATGGCAGCGCGGGTACGATCTGGAAGGTCAGCGGTTGGGTGATGAGAGGGCGGAGGCTGCAGCTCAGGTTTATCTACGCGAAATGCTCGCCAAAAATGGGGATTCTAGTCAACAAAGGGGGAGTCCTAATACCTAGCTAGCTCAGTGTGTATATGCTCCGAGGGCAACATTGCAGTCCGTGAAGTCGCTTTCAGCCAATCTCTGAATATTATGACAATTGTATCTATTGCACCACGAAAGATAAACACCTAGACAGACCCAGCACCCAGATAAACCCGTCCATGAGACCCTAAAGACCTGAGGATATCTGATCCTTCCCTATTACTTAGCTAAGTCTGCAACATCTTCGTATGCTTACACAATAGCACCCAATCTCAGCATCAAATCTCTGCTACAACCCTGTTCCACAGGCCTTCCGAAAGCGTCGTTTGGATGTGTAGATAAAACCTCCTTGGCAGATTGTACACCACAAGCGCCAACAAATGTAACACTCTCGAGTGCCGAACATTTGTCCAGAGCCCTCGTGAGTGAGGC
The DNA here is from genome assembly GCF_000300595.1 of Phanerochaete carnosa HHB-10118-sp. Taxonomy (NCBI): domain Eukaryota; kingdom Fungi; phylum Basidiomycota; class Agaricomycetes; order Polyporales; family Phanerochaetaceae; genus Phanerochaete; species Phanerochaete carnosa. The sequence goes on along the minus strand of NW_006767636.1, from coordinate 1,869,507 downwards.
GGGCGTCTTGCCGTTCGACCAGGCGTCGAAAATGGGCGGGGTGAGGATGAGACGCAGACGACGCAGGGATACAGAGACATCAGAGACTACCGCAGCGCAGACGGCATCAAGGGCAGTCTGGCGGTATCGCGGAACATCAGAACACCATACGCAGCTCAAAGTCGTAGAGGACGTACGGGTGAGATAGCGGGCATCGTTGGCATGGTCAGCGTCAGAGACTCCAGATTGGGACAGAGACGCAGAGCAGGGATGGTGCGGTCACCTGCCACCAAGAGGTGTTAGCGAGATGCGTGACCAGAGACGACGGACGGACTTACCCCCTCGAAAATGTGACATGTCCAGAGACAGGCTCGTAAGCTCCCGTCCGACCTGCCCGAGGAACGAGTCAAGCGCTTCCAGGATTGCATCGCCGTGGTACCAAGCGCATGCATCGTCTCTGTGGAGGACTGAGACGCTCCGAACAGAGAGCGGATCCAAAACCTCTTGGAGCACAAGGAACGGATCCCGGGCCCCCAAGCCCATGTCCTCGAACGACACCTTCGCTACGCGGAGTTTCTTCTCCTGGAGGATGGGGCGGCTGAAGCCGAACGTGTACCCGTGCGGCCGCACCAGCCGGAGGTGATCGATGGAGGTGAAGTGTATGAGACACGTGACGAAGGCGTCGGCGCGCACGCTTGTGAGTTCGAGTGTGCTGATCTGTGCTGCTCCCGGATGGACTGCGATGACGTGCTCGGGTCGATGCTGGCCGCGGACAGCAAGCGAGCGTACGTTTGGCAGGGCCCTCTGGATCTCTTCTAGGGGTACTGTACACAAGCTCTTGAGACTCTCGGAGACAGAGGTAACATAGCGCCGCAGCCTTGGAGACACCCTCGCGTAGTCCAACAGCGCGAACAGAGTCAACCATTGGCGCGACGTCATGTCCCATCGATCTACGTCAATGCTGTATAGGAGTAGCTTTGAGGCGTAGTGCAGCCATGCGTGGCACACGAGCGTGCAGTTCGCTAGATTGCGCTGCCGCAATACATTGCAACGCTCGGAAGCGGTATGGTCGAGGATGTGATACACGAGCTCCTGAGGGAGACGAGGAACGCTGCGCGATCGCGATAGCGGGTCTTGTGAGCCCCCGCAAACCGCGCCAGCGCTTTGCAGTTTGGCACTGGACTGTACGCCCATCCTGCAAAGCGAGCTCGCCATAGGTTCTTCGCGTACGGACTACCGCCGTGGATAGTAAACACCTCTTCACCTCGAGCAGGGCCGGTCGGAAGTGGTAGGGAGACAAGCACAGCTATCCCCGGTTGTCACAGTCGACTTCAAATGCGATGTAAAGCGCCATACCTCCGCAATGGAAGCACACAGCCACCTGCTCGGTTACCTCCAAGACCCGATAACTCTGCGCTGCCAATTTCATCAAACCAATGAGTACCGCCCAACTGTCTGATATTGCCTGCTGAGGGTCTGCTTTTGTCTATGTGTTATCCGACGCGGGAAGCTATTGGTCGCATTGACTGCGCCGCTTGGCTGCGGCAAGGATCGTGAACTATAACACTGAGGTCAAGTTACGTTCGCTTTGTGCTCGAAGGCGTGCTGACCCTGTCCCAACCCTCGTTTCAGTGCTCGGAAGCATAGAAAGAACGGCATTGCAGTGACACATACCTGGATAGCCTCTAGCCATGAAGCTTCTTCCGCTCTGGTATTCTTACTCACGGCCAACCGGTGCAAACTCGTCTCTGCAAAGATTGTGCATACCAAAATCATACAGGAATTCGGCGAAGTTGGTGGTTGGACTCGAAGAACCTGGCTGATCGCTGCTGCAAACGGCAGCGTCATTCTCCCACGGTCACCACTGCCACTTATTCTCACTCTGTATGCAACGTCTCAAGAGCTCATAGCTCGGCAATGAACGCACGTTCTCTCACAACGCCGCTAGTAACGGGCCCGCACTCGACTTTCCTTAGCCTGTAAATTGAACAATAAATAGCACATTAAGCTGTCGCGTAAGCTTCTAGTGTCGGTGATAGGTATTGTACTTGAATAATGCAACAGAGCGGGATCCATGAGAACACACAGCGAACGAGACAGCGACAACGTGAGGCAGCACAAGACAATGGATACAGGGTGGTCGTCAGCGGAAGATGGGGGTAGGGGGGCAAGATGTCCGTGGGGGTGGCTCTAGCGATCTATTGGTTCGCACACTGCACGCGCGGCTCGCCCTCGCCGTCCTCGTCCTCGTCCATCGCCTCGCCCGCCTCCGCGTACTCGAGCTGCCGCGCGTCGGCCTCGACGGCCTCGACCTCCTCGAGCATGACGTTCTTTGGGAACTTTTCTAGCGGCTTGCGCGCCGGCAGCGCCTTCTCAAGCAGTGGGGCTGACTCGGCCGGGATTTCGTCCGGGAAGCGCACTTGTAGGCGGATGAACAGGTCGCCGGGTTCGTGATGCCGCTGTGACGGCATGCCTTCGCCAGGGATAACCTTCAGAGCGTCTAGACAGACATGAGCCTAAGGTGGAAATATAACCACTACCGTAGTATGCTTACTGTGCTTGAGAACTTCGCCCGGGTGGACCTTCACGACAAGCGCGCGGTCGTCCAGGTGTTTGATCGCGAACTGGCCGCCAGCGAGCGCAGTCAGGAGGTCGACCTCGACGGTCGTGAACAGGTGGTTGTCCTTGCGCTTGAACCGCTCGTGCGGCTTCTCCTCGATAACGATGATGACGTCTCCGGGGGTAACACCCGGCGCCTGGTCGCTCTCGCCGCGGAAGGTGATCGTCTGGCCGCCCTTCATGCCCTTGTCGATGTGGACCTCGAGCATCTTCTTCTCGGAGGAGACCTTCTTGCCGTTGCACGTCTTGCACTTGTCTTTGTTGTTGATGATCTCGCCCGTGCCCTGGCACTCGTCGCACGCCTGCTGGATCTGCTGGATCATCGGGCCCATCTGGCGCATCATGATGCGGATACCGCGGCCGCCGCAGCGTTCGCACTCGCGCACGGCGCCCTCCTTGCCGCCCTTGCCGTGGCACTTGCCGCAGATGATGTTGCGCGTGAGCGCGAGCTTCGTGATCTTGCCCTTGTAGAGGTCTTCGAGCGAGACGGTGACACGGTGCACGAGGTCCTTCGTCTTGCGCGGCCCTTGCTGCCTGCCGCCACCCCCGCCGAAGAACCCGCCACCACCAAATAGTTGTGAGAACAGGTCCTAAGAAATCGAGAAGTCGATCAATTGAATACGGCATCAATGACGAAATTGCGCACTTGTGGGTCCATACCACCCATTCCACCAGACTCGCTCAAGCCAGCCTCTCCTCGTGCATCATAGATGCTTCGCTTTTGCGGGTCAGACAGGACTTCGTAGCTGCAGGACCAGTATTAGTTAGACGATTGGCGCATAACGGCCGAAAAACATACGCGTGTGTGACTTCCTTGAAAAGCTCCGGGTCGCCGCCCTTGTCTGGATGTAGCCGCAGAGCTCTGAGAGAGGTCAGTCACAGCTCGTACCGAGGTCGCCGCTCGACTCACTTCTTGCGGTACGCCTTTTTGAGGTCGGCCTCTGAGGCATCGGGCGAGACTTCTAAGAAATCGTAATATTTTCTAAGGACGACGTCAGGGTGTGCGTAAGCGTGGTAGACTCCGCGGGTTCTTACGTCTCTTGGACCATGACGGATACCACAGGCGGAGAGGAGAAAGTAAGAAGAGGTCGTTAGCGAAGAGGGAGACTTTGTGAGAGAAGGGATATTCGTGACAAAATTCGGAAATAAAAGACGAGTGAAATCAGCCGAATTGCAGCGAACCTTCCAGCACATTCCGTGGGGTTCCATCCAATCGATGCGCTCTGTCCCCGGGCGCTCGGCAGCAGTGGCAGCCGCCCTTGCGCGCGCCGAGGCCAAAGCGCCCGCTTACAATCTGCGATGTCCTAGGCTCCTAGCATTCTTCACCCAGAACATGTAAAAGGCATGGGATTATCATCGATATCATGATAGGAATTTAGATGATTTCGAGGCCGGAAAGGCCGAACGAAACGGGATCTTAGTCATCCCGATGATGTCGTTAGATACTACGGACAGCTTAGAATTGCCAGAGAATTCATAAATTTAAAAGACATCGGAGCCAGTAGACAGCATCTGCATAGAATGCAACTTATACGACACCACTTCAGTGGTCTGGTAGCTCTGCAGCAGCCCCTTTAGGCATTCTAGTAGTCCGTTAACTGGCGCTAGAGCGTCATTGAGTCCTGACTGCGGCTGCAAGGCCCATGTAAGACAACACTAAGCAAACTATAAACCAAGCTGCAAGGACGAACCTTGAAATTCGTGCTGGACAAGCCCTAGGAGAGAATTTCAAAGACGAGATCACATCAAACGCCACAAAGAGCGCCCTTTCCATGAACCGGCATCGGAAGGCGCATCATCGGCATCATCGACCTGTGCACGTGGCAGCGGCCTCCTGCGACCGACTATTTTGCTGATGGCGCACACTTCACCATCATTCATGTGCGTCGCACTGTTCCGCTTGTAACACCCGCCTTCGGCGGTAGCATTACTATCATCCACCTCCACTGAAATTATCAAACGATGCTCAGACTGTCTAAGACCCCCGCGGGCGGCTCGAGCCCGAGCTCCCGCTCGTTCTCAAACGTCGACGAGCTCTTCCCGCTGCCGTACGCCGGAACTATACTTGAACTTGGATTTAAACTCAGGCATGGTCGTGCTGCACCCCGAAAGCGCGCTTCTCCCTGCCGGTGTGCGCTTTCCACGCTCGTACGGGAACCAGCCGTCCCCAAACACGTTCTTTGCCGCTAACGCGCTTCGCTTGCCGCTTGTGTGCAGCAGGAACATCACACTCATAAACTTGGAGCGCACGCCCAGCGTCTGGAAGGACATCCGCACCAGGTGCGCGTCATGCATCATACGGTCACGAAGCCGTTAGATAGCAATGTGTCTAGCAGTTTTACATACACTCATGTGTCTAATTGTATAGTAGCAAATGAGATGTCAGATAGAAAGAGTTTGGGGGCTTTCGTGAGTCTTAGAAAGAGTCTCTTCTGCATCGTTGCTTTGGTCTGCGAGAAGGCTTTCTTGTAAGGCCAAGTCCTCTGGTGACTGTTTATCACGATTTGCCGTCTCCTCTTTAGTCAGCTAGAAACAGCCACTCAGAAATATCCTTTGGTGTAGCGAAAAAGCATACTTACCGCCACATAGATGGCCGAAAGCATGATGATGACAGTGCCGAGAATCGATAACAATGACGGTTTAGCATGAAAGAATATTTGGTCGAATATGATGGCGTAGACCACCTGCAAAATGGTCAACAGCATATCAAAATTTGCGGGGAAAAAAATCGCACCTGAATATACACTGCCATAGTACTCCGACCAACTGCTTGTCTCTGCAGGCCCATCGTCATCAGTACCTAAAAATATGGGCATCAATATCATTGATCTTTGCATCACCAGGCAGAGCGGCATCGAACCTGCGCAAAAAATCCATTGAATCCAATCATCAGAAATAGAGCGAGCCACTCGAGCTTTGTGGGAAGGACAATTTTGGTGCGCATGGCCAGCATCCTAAGTAAAGGTGATCACTGTACTGAAGGTCACACATGAGACGCAGGCCACCTACGCAATAGTCGACACGATGACGCATTGCGAGGAGAATGCGACAATATTGTGCAAGGGGTGCGCTCGAGTACCGATGGCACGAATAATTGTGTCTATGACCGATTTTTGAACAACAGTAGATATTCAGACCTGTAGCGATACTCACAGACTCCTGTCGCGCCGAGTGCGCCGAGTATGGCGATGCTGTAGACGGGGTATGAGCATGGTCTCGCAATCGGCTCAAGAGGGCGCCACTTACCCGACAGCACCAAGCCGCTGGGATGCCGTCACTTGTGTAGCCAAAGAACCATTCGGCGTGGGGCCAGAGCCAGCGTTCCCAGAGTCCGGGGACGTAGGTGGGACCTCAGCTGTGCTACCGAAGAGAAAAGGCGGCCGAGCAATCAGGATGACGCCGACCAGACTGCAAACTACACGGTGTTCAGAGACACTAGGACAACAAGACCGGATGGGACGCACGTACATCCCGCGGCGACCTGCTTCCATGAGAACCGCTCTCCCAGGAACATGGATCCCG
>NW_006767636.1:1860161-1863367 GCF_000300595.1 Phanerochaete carnosa HHB-10118-sp | reverse complement strand
TTTAGCATGAAAGAATATTTGGTCGAATATGATGGCGTAGACCACCTGCAAAATGGTCAACAGCATATCAAAATTTGCGGGGAAAAAAATCGCACCTGAATATACACTGCCATAGTACTCCGACCAACTGCTTGTCTCTGCAGGCCCATCGTCATCAGTACCTAAAAATATGGGCATCAATATCATTGATCTTTGCATCACCAGGCAGAGCGGCATCGAACCTGCGCAAAAAATCCATTGAATCCAATCATCAGAAATAGAGCGAGCCACTCGAGCTTTGTGGGAAGGACAATTTTGGTGCGCATGGCCAGCATCCTAAGTAAAGGTGATCACTGTACTGAAGGTCACACATGAGACGCAGGCCACCTACGCAATAGTCGACACGATGACGCATTGCGAGGAGAATGCGACAATATTGTGCAAGGGGTGCGCTCGAGTACCGATGGCACGAATAATTGTGTCTATGACCGATTTTTGAACAACAGTAGATATTCAGACCTGTAGCGATACTCACAGACTCCTGTCGCGCCCAGGGCGCCGAGTATTGAGACGCTATGGGCGGGGTGTGAGCACTCGTCTCGCGATCAGCTCGAGAGCGCCGTCACTTACCCGACAGCCCCAAGTCGCTGAGACGCCGTCACTTGTGAAGTCATAGCACCATTCAGAGCGGGGCCAGAGCCAGCCTCTCCGGGGTCTGGAGACGCAGATGGGACCTCAGCTGTGCTGCCAAAGAGGAAAGGCGGCCGAGCAATCAGGATGACGCCGACCAGACTGCAAACTACATGGTGTTCAGAGACCTTCGGATGCAAGGCCAGTTCGGAAGCACATACGTCCCGCGGCCACCTGCTTCCACGAGAACCGCTCTCCCAGGAACATGGATCCCGTAAAGGTCGTCAGAATCGGCGCCAGGAAGGTCAACACTGTGGCGTCTGCAAGCGAAAGATACTGGAGAGAGTAGTATATGCCAAACAGGCCAAAGAATCTGCAAGAACGTGTTTATAGGAGATTAAGCGCTGCTGGCTTTGTAGAGAATCGTACCCGGAGAAGCCGCGGAACACCAGCATCAGTCGTACGCCTTTGGGGCCGAGCAGCGGGTCTGGGATCTTGGCAAAGTACATGTAGGAGACTGAGCACAGCCACGTTATAGTCTGTGGAACCGAGGATGCCGGCTAAGAGCTAGAAAATGTACTCGAACTTGACTCGACGCACCATCCTGATCCAGATGAGCTGCATGGTGCTCACAGGAGGGTCGATGCCGCTCAGTTCTTTGACTGCCAAGTTCATCGAAGCATAGAACGCCTGTTTACTCCCTTGAGGCTCTGCGTGAGATCCGGAGCGATACGAACAATACGCACCTCGGAGGCTGCTACGAGCAGCATTCCCGTATTTTCCTGCACTACTTCCCTCGCCTGCTTGACGAAGCCGTTCCACATGTGTCCAGACCGCTGAGAGGACCTCCCCAGGTCCGTTCCAGCCCCTACAGCAGTCGCGCCCGACGCGCGCAGGCCCTGCACGCTCGATGGAAAGGTCGGCATCTCAGGCGTCCCGGCCTCATACGTCGTCCTCAGACTCGCACTCGCCATCGCACGGTAGGTCGTGGTTGCGGGGCAAAGCGCAGACGACGCGTCATCGCGTGCGCTTTGCTCTTGCCTGCGTGACTCGACCTCGGAACCGCATGTCGACCTTCTGTAGACGCTTACTTACAGGAACGGAAATGCGACTCGACGTGGAATGTTTTGGGAGCGCGAGCGCTGGCTGGGCGGCCAGTACGCGCTGCCGCCACAAAGCCCTCAGGGACGCCGGGCAACCCCGGGGCCGACCCTTGCTTTACTGTATACACAATTTTTTCGACTAGTATAAATACAACACTGTAGATACCATATTCCTGCCGCGGTCGCCATGTAAGTTTGGGACAAGGGTTTATCTGACGCTTGAACCAGCTGCCATGAAACACGCCCCCATCTAAACATCTTCGCGACTCTTGAAAGCTTCCTCTGTGCCAACATCTTGGTGCTCGAGGAGGCCTTCCTGTAAGACCAGATCCTCGGACGATGTACTCGGATCACCTGGATAGACATTAGATGGCGACGCGTCTAGTACTAATTATATATGTACTCACATGTCTAATTGTACAACTGTAGATGGGATGTCAGACAGAAAAAGTTTGGGAGACTTCGTGAGTCTTAGAAAGAGTCTCTTCCGCGTCATCGCTTTGGTCTGCGAGAAGGCTTTCTTGTAAAGCCAAGTCCTCTGGTGACTGCTTGTCACGATTTGCCGTCTCTTCTTTGGTCAGCTAGAAATGGTGGCTCAGAGGTATGGTTCTGTGCAGCGAAAAAGTACGCTTACTGCCACATAGATGGCCGAAAGCACGATAATGGCAGTGCCGAGAATCGATAACAATGGCGGTTTAGCATGAAAGAATATTTGGTCGAATATGATGGCGTAGACCACCTGCAAAATGGTCAACAGCATATCAAAATTTGCGGGGAAAAAAATCGCACCTGAATATACACTGCCATAGTACTCCGACCAACTGCTTGTCTCTGCAGGCCCATCGTCATCAGTACCTAAAAATATGGGCATCAATATCATTGATCTTTGCATCACCAGGCAGAGCGGCATCGAACCTGCGCAAAAAATCCATTGAATCCAATCATCAGAAATAGAGCGAGCCACTCGAGCTTTGTGGGAAGGACAATTTTGGTGCGCATGGCCAGCATCCTAAGTAAAGGTGATCACTGTACTGAAGGTCACACATGAGACGCAGGCCACCTACGCAATAGTCGACACGATGACGCATTGCGAGGAGAATGCGACAATATTGTGCAAGGGGTGCGCTCGAGTACCGATGGCACGAATAATTGTGTCTATGACCGATTTTTGAACAACAGTAGATATTCAGACCTGTAGCGATACTCACAGACTCCTGTCGCGCCCAGGGCGCCGAGTATTGAGACGCTATGGGCGGGGTGTGAGCACTCGTCTCGCGATCAGCTCGAGAGCGCCGTCACTTACCCGACAGCCCCAAGTCGCTGAGACGCCGTCACTTGTGAAGTCATAGCACCATTCAGAGCGGGGCCAGAGCCAGCCTCTCCGGGGTCTGGAGACGCAGATGGGACCTCAGCTGTGCTGCCAAAGAGGAAAGGCGGCCGAGCAATCAGGATGACGCCGACCAGACTGCAAACTACATGGTGTTCAGAGACCTT
>NW_006767636.1:1691004-1860141 GCF_000300595.1 Phanerochaete carnosa HHB-10118-sp | reverse complement strand
AATTTGCGGGGAAAAAATCGCACCTGAATATACACTGCCATAGTACTCCGACCAACTGCTTGTCTCTGCAGGCCCATCGTCATCAGTACCTAAAAATATGGGCATCAATATCATTGATCTTTGCATCACCAGGCAGAGCGGCATCGAACCTGCGCAAAAAATCCATTGAATCCAATCATCAGAAATAGAGCGAGCCACTCGAGCTTTGTGGGAAGGACAATTTTGGTGCGCATGGCCAGCATCCTAAGTAAAGGTGATCACTGTACTGAAGGTCACACATGAGACGCAGGCCACCTACGCAATAGTCGACACGATGACGCATTGCGAGGAGAATGCGACAATATTGTGCAAGGGGTGCGCTCGAGTACCGATGGCACGAATAATTGTGTCTATGACCGATTTTTGAACAACAGTAGATATTCAGACCTGTAGCGATACTCACAGACTCCTGTCGCGCCGAGTGCGCCGAGTATGGCGATGCTGTAGACGGGGTATGAGCATGGTCTCGCAATCGGCTCAAGAGGGCGCCACTTACCCGACAGCACCAAGCCGCTGGGATGCCGTCACTTGTGTAGCCAAAGAACCATTCGGCGTGGGGCCAGAGCCAGCGTTCCCAGAGTCCGGGGACGTAGGTGGGACCTCAGCTGTGCTACCGAAGAGAAAAGGCGGCCGAGCAATCAGGATGACGCCGACCAGACTGCAAACTACACGGTGTTCAGAGACACTAGGACAACAAGACCGGATGGGACGCACGTACATCCCGCGGCGACCTGCTTCCATGAGAACCGCTCTCCCAGGAACATGGATCCCGTGAAGGTCGTCAGGATCGGCGCTAGGAAGGTCAATACTGTGGCGTCTGCAAGCGAAAGATACTGGAGAGAGTAGTATACTCCAAACAGACCAAGAAATCTGCAAGAAAGAGTTCACAAAAGATCGCGTGCCGCAAGCCTTGTAGAGAGCCATACCCGGAGACGCCGCGGAACGCCAGCAGCAGTCGTACGCCTTTGGGGCCAAGAAACGGGTCGGGGATCTTGGCAAAGTACATGTAGCAGACTGAGCACAGCCACGTTATAGTCTGCGGAACCGGGTGTTTTGGTCAAGAGCTAGAACATATGCCCGAATTGAACTCGACGCACCATCCTGATCCAGATGAGCTGCATGGTGCTCACAGGAGGGTCGATGCCGCTCAGTTCCTTGACTGCCAAATTCATCGAAGCATAGAACGCCTAGTTTCTCCCATATGGTTCTGCGTGAGACCCGGAGCGATACGGGCGATGCGCACCATAGAGGCTGCTACGAACAGCATCCCCGTGTTCTCCTGCGCCACCTCCCTCACCCGCCTGATGAAGTTGTTCCACATGCGTCGAGACATGTACGGGAACTTCTCCCGGTCTGTTTCAGCTCTCACGATGGTCGCGCCGGACGCGCGCGGGCCCTGCACACTCGGTGGAAACGTCGACATGTCGGGCGTCCCGGCCTCGTACGTCGTCCTAACGCTCGTACTCGCCATCTCGTGGTACAGTAGATGTGGTCGCGAGACAGGCGACGCGTCATCTCGCGCTACATGCGAGCGCTGGCTGAGCGGCTGCGCGCTGTCGCCACAAAGCCCTCAGTAGCGCTAGGCGGCCCTGGGCCGACTCTTTCCTACTGTACATGCCATTTTCTCGACTAGTATAAATACAACACTGTAAATACCATATCCCTGCCGCGGTAGCCGTGTAATTTTGAAACGAGGGCCTATCTGACGCTTGAACTAGCTTGAACCACGCCTCCCATCTAAACGTCTTCGCGAGTCTTGAGAGATTCCTCTGTGTCAACATCTTTGTGCGCGAGGAGGCCTTCCTGTAAGGCCAGATCATCAGGCGACTCTGCCTTGACTTTTACGGCGTCCTCCTTGTTAAGCTAGAGACAGCCGCTCAGCGTGGCGCTTATACAACGAGCGATGCGCGCTTACCGCGACGTAGACGGCCGAAAGCACGATGATGAGAGTACCACAGATCGACAACGGCGATGGGGCGTCGTGGAAGAATATCTCGTCAAAGATGATGGCGTAGACGATCTCACGGACGATTAGTCTTGTGTAAGCGGGCTCATGAGAGAAGCTATACCTCGATGTACACCGCCATGGTAGTCCGGCCGACGGAATGTCTTCGGAGGCCCATCGTCATCAAAACCTAGCTGTGCGTCAAAATCTATGGGTTTGATGAGAGCTGAGCGAGAGCTCACCTGTGCAAAAAAGCTGCTAAACCCTAGCACGAGAAGTAGAGCGATCCATATAGGCGATGTGGGAATGACAATCTTGGTCTGCGTAACCAGCATCCTGCACAGGGCCCGTTAGAACGTCTACCGCACTGCGCATGGCACAAAACTTGCCCGATGGTCGACATGATGACGCATTGCTGTGAGACAGAGTTGATGTTGTGCAGGGAGTGCGCGCGGGTGCCGATAGCGCGGATGGTGGTATCTGAGACGATAGTGAGCCACAAAACATAGCGAGACGGGGTAAACGACACATACAGACTCCTGTCGACCCAAGTGCTCCAAGCAGCGCGATGCTGTTTAATTCATGAGTACTACATATCGCGAACAGATGGGAATGCGAACCCAACAGCGCCCAATCGCTGAGCTGCCGTCACTCGTGAGAGCGGAGAGACATCCCCGGGATTTGCGTTTGCGCCCACGAGGTTCGAGTTTGCAGGGGGTGTCTGAGACACACTACCGAACAAAAAATGTGGGCGGGCGATCAGGATAACGCCTATCAGACTACAGACTACAAGGGCGTCAGCGACGGCTCAAGAGATGCCAATATCGGACATACATCCTGCTGCAAGCTGTCTCCAAGAGAACCTCTCCCCTAAGAAGATAAATCCTGTGAAAGTCGTCAGGATGGGCGCAAGGAACTGCAGGACTGTCGCGTCTGCGAGGGTCAAATATAAAACGGAGTAATAGATGCCGAAGAAAGCGATGAACCTATACGAAGCCCCGACGTGAGCCTGGACGTTATCAGATCATCCGTGCAGATGTCTTACCCGCAAAGGCCGCGAAAAGCCAGCAGCAGCCGCACACCTTGAGGCCCGAGCAACGGATCCGGAATTTTGGCAATGTACATGTAGAAAATTGAGCACAGCCAAGTGACAATCTGCAAAAATAACACGGGTTCATCGAGAGCCGAGATGAAAGCCAGACTGACATACCATGTAAATCCAGATGAGCTGCATGGTGCTCATGGGAGGGTCGATACTGCCCAGCTCTTTGACCGCCAGGCTCATTGCAGTGTAAAAAACCTTTTCCCCTCGTGAGCCCAAGGCAAGATTTGGAGCGATACCGGCAGCACGCACCTCAGAGGCAGCTACGAGCAGCATCCCCGCGTTTTCGTCCACGATTTCCTTGGCCTGCTGTACAAAACTGGCCCAGATACGCTGGGCCCGTTTGGGTCCATCTTGCGGTTTCTCCAGGGCCTCTGCTTCCTCGAGGCTCGCGCTCGATGTCTGCAAGTGCTGCTCGTCCGACAAAAAAGTCGCGGCGTCGGGTGTCCACTGGGCCTCGAAGGGTGTCCTCGTCGTCGCCATCGCGCGGGTCGTGGTTGCGAGCAGGTGGGAAACAAGTCTGGATACGCATGGTTAGACTGCGTGACTCTTCTAGCTCAGTCAGCTAGCCGCGTTATTAGTAGCAGATCAGTCAAGGAACCTTCGTGCATTTCTCCCTCTCCCACACGCGAAATTGATCGCCCTGGGAGCATTGAATCCGCTATGCTCGCGGCGTCCCTCGCTTTCCAGGTCCGACATCCCGATATGGTTTTACCCCTGCCCGAGATGCTTGATAAGGCTCTCTTCCGCTATCTTGCTCTGATAACTACTAAGCCCGTATGTTCTTGAAGATTTTGTCCTGGTGTTTGCAGGGGAAGTATGGTGCTACCGCTCGCGGCAGAGCTTTGGCCTGTCCAGCAATGACGAGGGGACGGACATTCAACGTTCCAGCTGTCAAACTCATCGCTTCTGCTTCTGAAGGAACTTTACTTACGATTCGCAGGTCCAGGCCAGAACGGATGGCACATGCCGCAGAGATCTTCATTTCTCCGAGTCGGTAGAATGCACTCTTTCCGTACGGCAGCCCGTTTGTGGAAAAATAGCGCCGAGTTAGAAACCGCCGTAACAAATGTTATTTACTAGTACTTACCACCGTAATAATGACTCAATGTCAGAAAAAAAATCTGAACGCTCATGATAAGAGCGCTCAACTGCTCTCGCCAAGCGGGGCCAACATCAGCAAAATAATTGGTCGCAGGTCAGAGATGGGTTACCAGGCAAGCGCCTAACAGCCTGGTGGGCGCTGGCAATGCAAGAACAGGGGATACCAGGCTGATATCACACTGCAGTTTCAACACGGACCGATATGTCATTGTAAGTCATTTCCCATCCTGTTTTAACTAGACATGACGCGGCCAGCCCACCCAGATCTCCACTGTGACGTGACGTCATGTGTGCCGCCTTCCGAGAGGTGTTGCTGACTGTCACATATATGTTGACTGGCCAAACGAACAACAAAGTCTCCTTCGACCTCCCCTAAAGTTGCTCTGGTGAGTTTCCTTTTATGTATTCATCCATATAAGGCCGTCGAAGGCCATCCACTTTCCATGCTCCTTCCTTCTGCCCACCACCATGCCCCTGCCCAATAGACAGCCACCCCCGGACGCCATTGTCCTCTGAGATTCTTATCCCCACTTCTACTTTCCCCTCGCTCAACAGTGACTCCACTGCGTGCTCACTCAGCGCAGTACGTCCCAAGGTGCGTGAGCAGTAATTTCTCTCGCATTAGCACTGCAGTTGACTACTCATATGCACGACAGCCGCAGCACCAACTTCCACCTGCCTGCATGGCTATGCGAGGGTCCTGTAATGCAGGAGAACAGTGCAAATACACAAGGTCCGTTGATGCTGTCCTACCTAAAGCGTGCCTCAGACTCAGGCTCTTTTTGTCACTCGCAGACATTCGCATATGGTACGTGACATGCATATATGCGCTCAATTGCTTATAACTGACATGCATAGGCCCTCGTAAGACATTCTTGCTCACTCAGCAAGCTAAACCCTTCTACCCTATGGTTTCACTCGCATACTAACACCATTCTTAGTAGCTGTATATGGCCCACTCTTTTGTGCTCTGGGACCCACACAAAGCCCTCGCAGTAAGCATAGCAGTCTGCAGGTAGTTTCGTACATGAGAACTTATGCACACGACTCATTCAGGGTTCACTTTATGCACACTGTGTGCCAACTGTGTAGCCGTTGCGCCGGGAGCTGCTTGTTGGCTGATATCATGTTTGCATGTGACACGACTCGGAGGGCATTCTCGTCTCGATACTGCCATTTTATGCAATACATATACATTGTATTCTATAAACCTCTATGAATATATTTCTCACTGCTCCTAATTTCGATGTGCAAATCAGTCCCGAATATTTTTGAATATCCAACGAATTGTTGCGAGCACTCAGGCAAGTGCTGCCAGCCTGGCGCTCCCTGGTAATGCATTACCAACCTTACCCGGATGGTAAAGGTCCCCAGACTGGTAAGCTTTAGTTATCATACAGGTGAGATATCTACCTTGGCAAGCCTATTCTCATAATGATTACCTTTATAAGCGAGATTAGCTTTGCCAGGGCTGTTCAGGCTAGGTAAGCTGCCGATTTTTTTGCTGATGAAGTTCTCAAGAGAGATCATCTAGCCGCTCGGCAATCTCAGGAGCGATCATGAGTGCGTGCAGACTGATTGGTAAGTAACTGGGTAAGCTACTCTGCTAACGATAGTAAGGAAATAGTGTAATCCATTTTCTTATGTCGCTTGCGTTACTTACTTTGAGCGTCTCCTGAGCCCTGACCAATCTCAGGCGATATCACGAACTATTTCCCTCTTCTCATGATGACCTAGGTTCTCAAGCTGCACAAGACGTGTTGCAAGGAAAGTGAGTCATAGATGAGACATATGGCCATGCATATTGGGCGAGCGCGGCCAAACTTCGGCGCAGTACAAACGGGCCACCATCATATTTGTGGGTCGAAAACCACTGCATCTCACTATAATACATGGTAGCTTTTTTTCTTGCTTGCGAGCTGCGAGTACCACCTCCTAGTGTGCAGCACGCGATCCCTCAATGATGTCTTTCCACGAGTGGTCCGAATGCGGGTCGCTCTCAGACTGCGCAAAAAGTATAGATGAGCGTCCCTCCAGTGACTTACAGCCAGAAACACTTACTTGATTGGCAAGCGGTCCCTCCAAACGCTTGCGCCTCTCGTGCGCAAGGTACCCGGCGCCGAGGAGCATCGTGAGCGTCGTGCCCTGCGCGACCAACCGTGCCTGCACGATCTGCAACATCCGTCAGCCTGGCGCCCGATACGTCTTACGACTGCGGACCCTTACCTTCTGCGGCAGCGTCTGGTACGGGTTCTTCTTGATGAAATAGAAGCTGCCAAAGAGCGCGGCGGCCCACCCGCCGATGACGAGCCCGTACTGGTACCGCGCCGCGAGGTCCTGCGCCTTCTGCGTGACGCTCAGCCTCTCCCACCTCTTGTGAGCCCGCGCCTCCTGTTTGTCGAGTTCCTCTTTGCCTGCACCGGTCCTGAAGTGGGTTCAATCGCACCGCATCAGAATCTGTGGGAGAACAGGGCAGGCTGCGCACCATTGCTCGCGCTCGTACTGCAGCCCGGCGTGCTCGGCCGAGATGACGAACGCGGGGACGGCAACGACGATAACGCCGAACGCCTTGAGCGACGGCGGGAGCTGCCTGTAGTACGGCGCGGTGCGCTGCAGGTAGTATGACCCTGCGCCCGCGACGGCTGTGCCGCCCACAAGGCCCTTAAGCCCGCCCCTCACTGTGGCATTGTACTGTGCATCTGACTCTTCTTTCGAGAGAATCTGGACAAGAGTCTTAGCAGAAGGCTATCAGGCTTATTGGCAGGCGCACCTTCATACTGAACTAACGCTGGTTTGATGGGGAGATGCGGTGAGTTTGAAGAGCTTTGTTTCGTTTGGAGGACGCATCTGAGAGCGGCGCATGCCATAATATGCAGTCTCCCAGCCATGAATGCATGACGTCGCAGTGACTGCTTACATCCACCCCTAGCGGCAACAAAGCTCCCCGGCGGAGAGGCTTTATGGAGACTGCAGCCGACCGGCGCCACACCCATCCGCTTTTGGCAATGCCTGCAAGCCACGAGTAGACACCGTGTATTCAGGTCAGTATTGTTACATCTTGTATCTACGTACATTGTTTCAGCAATCCGATTCTATTGTACAGATGGTGTTGCGCTTCATTTCTAAGAAATTGCGAGTCTTACGCGCTTGCATACGTAATGTTCATCACACTAAGTCGCACTCGTCTCGTACCCATGCCCGAATCCGCTCAGGCCCTCCTTGTCGACACGCTCGAGCACGCGCGCGATCGCATCGAGACCCATGTCAAGGTTATCGAGTGGCGGTCCGCACGAGATGCGGATGAAGTGGTGGCACGGCGACGAGAACAGGTTCCGGCGATGCGCGGGGTTGATGTCGAAGAAGATGCCGGGGACGGCGATGCACTTCTCCTTGAGGAGCTCCTCGAAGAACGTGAGCCCGTTGTTGAGCGGCGCCGGCAGGCCCTCGAGGTCCAGCCAGATGTAGAACGTCGCCTCGGGCGGCACGGCGACCGGTAGCCCGAGCTTCGCGAGACGGCTCAGGACGTGGTCGCGCTTCGCCTTGAAGTGCCTCTGCAGCGCGATGCGCTCGGTCGCGACGTAGTTCGGCTCGAGTAGCGGGATGGCAGCGAGCTGCAGTGGGTGGCTGGCGCCGCCGTCGAGGAAGGAGCCCGACTGCGACAGCGCAGAGATGAGGTTCTTCGGCCCGACAACCCAGCAAATACGCCAGCCGGGAAGGCGCCAGTTCTGCGAAGGGAGGTTGAGTATAAGGAGTGGAGCTAATCACAGTGCTACCTGCCTTTGTCAGTCCATTGACGATGATGACCGAGTCCTGTAGGCGATCAGCAGACGAACAAGGCCGAGTAGAACCACAAAACTTGCCGTGTTCACGTCTTCGATATATTCGGCGGAGGAAACCGTATTTCCAAATTCAGACTCGTGCTCAGGGAAGATGTACCAAGAATAGAACTGCAAGGTTCATCGATATCGGCCCAATCTCTGGGGGATTAAAACGCACCTCGTCCAGGATGAGCGTCGTGGATGTATCGCGGGACAAATCTACAAGCTCCTTCAGCTCCTTGCCTCGGACAACCTGCCCAGTGGGGTTGCGTGGGTTTGACGCGAGAACGACTTGAAGGCCCTGCTTATGGATGTCCTTGGCGAGCTGACCTATGTCTAGGCGGTACTTGTTTTCAGCCTCTAACGCGGTCGGCACTGGTACAAGCTTCTTGAACGCGCCGAGCATCTGGTCGTAGGCGGTATAGTCGGGTATCTGGTAGGAGGTATAGACACTGCCAATGACGGCGGCCACGCGAGAGAGGCCAGCACGTCCACCTGGGACGATGCAGACGTTTTCGTACGTGTACTGGCTCGCCTTACCCTGGCGATGTTCGTGGTTGTAGAGCTTGGCAACGGCCTCGCGGAGCTCCCTGACACCAGTCGTGGGCGCGTACTCGTTCGCGTCGACCGGAAACTGGATGTTTGTCGGGCGAGGTCCCGCGCCGGGGATATCACCAACCTCTGGGGCACCTTGTCCAAGATTGGCCCACTCGTGCGCGTTGGTGTAAGAAAAGCCGTTGGCTATGGCACGGTCCGAGCAGTAGATTACGCCCGTGCTCCCCGGGTGCTCAATGCCTGGAACGGTTTCCTCATCCTTGAGGGCTCATCGATTAGCCGGGGCGCTTCATCGGGGACAGATGGAGACGTACAGGGTTGATAGTCTGTGGTAGGAGACCCCTGGACTTGTGCCCTGCGGTATCACGGAAGATCTGAGCTGTTTGTGAGTCTGGATGTCGTGCGCAGCAGTAAGTCAATGTACCTGATGGGCCTCAGACTCGCTCTCGTGCTTTGCTTCCGTCGCAGCATGGTAAACCTTGGTATATTCGTCAGAGAGCGGGCGGGTAAGTCAGTCGTTGTCAACCCACCAAGTTTTTGAAGCGTTCGACAAGGCTGGTCATTGCTGGAGGTGGTGAGCAAGGTGGTGGTGGTTTGAGTGGAACGTGTGTCTCAGGCTCATCGTTCTTAAGTTAGTTTCCCCGCAGCTCGCCGTCCAATTACCCAGGATGAGTTCGTCGCTGATTGGTCTGCGGCGCTGAGGCCTAAGATGGTCATGTCATCATAACCCTAACCCCCTCAATTACCCTAACCTCGATATAATCTTGGGGGTCTAGCCGCGGTCTTCCGCAGTCGACGCAACGACGCAACCTCTATCTGCTCCCTCATCCATCCACATCGCGGGGGTTTCGTCCGAGATGTAGTGCCTCGAAGACAGCAAGACTATCGATATCTCAGTGAGACTCATAGCATCCATTACTTACCTTTGCCCTCAGCTTCGCCCAACGGTCCGGTGATCTGCGGTTTCGAAAGCTCGGCGGGTCCTCGAGGCTGTCAGCGCTCGAGTAACTCCGCACACGATGCTCGAATGTGCACGCCTAGTACGCCAAAACCCGATTATACCGCCAACAAAATGAGTTTGTGCGTGCAGGTACAGGACTTCCGGCGAATGACATCCGTCCAGTGCATGGCTCTATGGCACTTGAGACCACTTCGCCCGAGAATCTGAAATGTAGTGCCCCGTAGAACAAGATAGCAGGTATCTCAGCGAACCTCATGCTATCTCTTGTTCACTTTAGGTAGCATCAGCTTCGCTCAACGGTCCGATGATCTGCGGTTATAACAGCCTCGAGATAGCTCTTGCCGCTCGAATAACTCCGCACACAACAATCGAACCTGTGTGTAGCACTCTAGAATTCGATTATATTTCCAATAAGACGAGTTTGTGCGTGCAGACACAGGAGAGAAGTCCCCGGCGAATGCGTGGCTCTAAGGCCTGGGGTCCCCGAAACCACTCTTCGATGTTCAAATCGTGCATATAATTATCCTAACGCGGGCATAAGTAGCCCGTAGATTGACAGATATAACCCTTCAGCACACGTGATATTTGTCGGAGAGGTGAGCTCTACATCGGCGGTCTTATTCGGGGGCTTCGACGATCATAACACAGTTCGACACCAGTGTTCATCGCACTAAGCGCGTAGCTAATGGCTTTGAGGCTCGTATCAGAGCCTCTACCGGTCGTAAGTCCTCTTTTCTTACTTAATTACTAAACCAGAAAGCCCAACGTGCTTCCTCAGGGCGAGACTGCCTGCCGGCAAATCCTGTAGATAATTCCCACAATTTCTACGTAGTCTTCACATCTCTTGCGCATTTTCCAGAACACTGAAACACTCTCCGAGTCAATTCGTTGATCTCTCTGCGGAATCTTCGCTTCCAATCCCTCATCCTCATGAGAGGCACTATCTCGGATCTCGGATGCCTTCGACAATGAAGAGAAGACTCTTCTTGCCGCTGCGTCTCATGGTGGTTCTGTGTTACTCCCGCTTATCTGTGGGTTAATTAGAGCCGGATATTCTGGGTGCATCGTCCTATTCTCCTTAGCTACAGCCAGCTGGTACGTCTGCCCTCGGCCCCTCACAACGTATAGGCGGCCGGCGTATACCATGACATTCAGTACGCGCGCTTCTCTCAGCTATCCGGTTGTGTTCTGCACAATGTATTGTAAGGACGGTGGTCTCGTAGGCCTGACTTCCGGTTTGACGCGTGGCATTCGCTCCTCGGCTATAACGAAGATATCTCTCAATGATATTAATGTAGACAGCATTGCCCGTTTAGAGGATCATCTGTCAGGAAAAATGACTGGATAGATTCGCCTGCGTTCCCTCCATTTCATGCGCACCATATTTTCGCATTTCGTCGGAGCAGAGCTGCTCAGTTTTGCCTAAACGTCACGTGTTGCTTTCTGGCGCTTTTTTGAGGCTTTGTGGCGCGGCATATTCCGTTCCGAGTTTATTTTCCTCCATGCTGAGTAGCAGCTTATCGGCTCCTTGAACTTCTGTATCTGGCACTATCTGTGATCATATGATGCTTAGGAAGAAGAGCATTAATATTGTTAATGCTCGAAGTAAAGCACTTTATAGGCTCTGCTGGCGAAATTCTAATTGCTGCCCGACTTTCATAGCTTTTTAGAGAGTATTTCACCTTTGTTACTTCTGCGAAGACATCGTAGCATGTCATTGCTGCTGTCTCTTTGCGTCCGCCCGAGCTGTACCATTACTGGGCCCAATTTTGAAGTGTAAGATTGGAGCATGCAGATTACTGTACTTTTTTCGACCTGACCTGCGGGAAGCGCCCAAAATGATTGCTCCGACAACTCCCAAAATCGCCATAAATCAAGAAAATTTATTGGAGGGGTCAGAGGAAAATCGGTGTGACCTGTGACCGCCGGACAGGTCGAAAAAGCACAGTACCGACAAGCTTTTGGACCGGGAAGTGTCGACTGGTCTGGGAATATATGACGTACTATCTCACTGCATCTATAAATCAGTGCTATCAGGAGTAATATAAGCCAATTGTAGCCCGTAACGCAGAGGCCTAACCAGCTCTCTGTTATAGATTTCGGCCGAAATTGCCACTGACGCTTGCGTGCCGGGGTCACAGGCGCTTCACAGCTCCAGCCAACTCTTCCGCGTACCCCCTCGAGTCATGGCAGATACTGCGAGCCCTGCTCGTCGTGAGCCGACTTTCTATCACTCGCTTGCCGTGAGTCATTATACAACAACGCCTGCATTCGTTTTTCTATACCTCGACAGGCAGGCGGCTTGGCGGGCACGTCCGTCGACCTGCTGTTCTTCCCCGTCGACACTGTGAAGACGCGCCTGCAGTCCTCCCGGGGCTTCTTCCAGGCTGGCGGGTTTACTGGAATTTACAAGGGCATAGGAAGCGTTGTGGTGGGCAGTGCGCCTGGTGGTATGTCGGTAGCCTTTGGTCCTAGATGCGCGGGTCGACTAAGCACACGACTGGGCAGCGGCGCTCTTCTTCTGCACGTATGACACCCTCAAAAAGAACATTCCACTACCTCAACATATGGCTCCTGTGACACACATGCTATCTGCCTCAGCAGGCGAAATTGTACGTATTCTATCCTCTCAAGAGTCGAGTCAGCTCAAGGAAATCTGTAAGGCAGCCTGCCTGGTTCGCGTCCCTACGGAGGTGATCAAAACACGCATGCAAACTGCCAGCTACGGAGCACAAGCGCAGTGGTCTCTCTCTGCTGCAAGGCTTGTTCTGTCGCGTGAAGGAATAAGCGGGTTCTATCGTGGGTTCGGGATTACGGTCATGAGAGAGGTGCGTATCGCGCAGAAATATGAACACGTCTCTCCCAACTGACGTGGAACGGACAGATACCTTTCACGTCCGTGCAATTCCCCTTGTACGAGCTGTTCAAGGCCCGGCTAGCAAAACAACTGGGCCGAAAGCCGCACGCGCATGAGGCTGCTGTGTGCGGAAGCATAGCAGGCGCTATCGCTGCGGCCGCTACCACTCCCTTGGACGTGCTGAAGACGAGAGTCATGCTCGATATGAGGGTGCGCTTCGTTTGCTCTTATACAAGTACTGTGCTAATATGCTCCATGTTCAGGATGTCAAAGACCGGATGCCGTCCTTACTGGCGCGATTTTCACAGATATACATGCAAGAAGGTGTCAAAGCGCTGTTTGCCGGAGTTGTCCCACGGACAATGTGGATCTCAGCAGGCGGTGCTGTTTTCCTTGGAGTGTACGAATGGGTTGTTCAAGGACTTACTCGGACCTAGTTCATGGTAATGCGCATGAGCTGTTAGATTTAGATCCCCAGTGCTATCGGTCAAACGACTTGAGGACACTTCTGTGTCATACCGAGACGCTAACAACAATTCCACTTTATCATTATCAGGCCTGATATTGCGCTCACCCAAGTCTCCGATTCCATCCGTTCGATCGAGTTGAACTGCACACCTGCCACCACGCAACGTACTCTTCCATCTTGACCAGGAGCTACGGCTGGCTATTGATATTTACAGAAACTTCATCAACTGTTACACGTAGATAGCTATTACTGCGGGCACGAACATAACGACGACTGAGTGAAGGGTCATTACAATCGAAACAACACGAAGTCCATACACGAATAAAACAAGGTGCAGGGGACGAACGATGCGAAACCACAGGCCAAAAAAAAACACTAGTATCCTACACCAGAGCTGCCAACAATCTGGCGAGCCTGCAACGAAGGAGAGGGCATCGGCGGCTGCGGGCGCGGCGGCGACCCGTGCTGCTGCCCGGGGCTGAGCAGATTCGGCGGTGAGTGCGGGGGATGAGAGGTCGGGCGGCCAATGTGCGTTGCGCCAGGCGACGCACGGCCCTGGCCGGCGACCATCGCCTGCGCGAGGGCCGGCGACGTCAGTCCGCGGCTCAGGTTCACGGGACGGTTGCCGTTGGCGGAGGGCGCGCGCTGAGGCACGCTGCCGGGGGACGGTGAGAGCTGCGCGACGAGGCTGGCGTCGAGCGCGCTGTCTGTCAGGGTGATCTGCTGTCGTTGCTGCTGCTGCTGCTGGAGAGCTGCAAATTGCATCTGTCGTGCGGCCTGCAGCTGCGAGCTGTAGTTGACGCCGTGCGGCATGTACGACGATGCTTGACGCAGGTGAGCACTATTTACCCCATCCTGGCCGGCCAACGTCGCTGCAAGAGCCGACTTCGTCATGACGCCATTGCGCATGCCGGCGTAATGGGAATAGGTATTACCATTTGCGATGTTCGAAGAAAAGTTGTTCACGGAGGGTATGGCGAATCCATTGGGTATTGGGATCATTGAAGGCGTCTGCGACTTTGGCCGCACGGGTGACGTGATTGCAATGCTCTGCGGCTGGCTGTCAACCTGCATCGCATCGTCCGCCGCGCCGGCATTAATTGCCACGGGAACGGAGAGCTTGATGTCTTGGTCACCATTGAACATGCTCGACTCATGACTCGTTCCATTCGGTACAGATGGGGAACGATGAGGAGAGCTCTGCTGAGGGATAGCAGGCACAGTCGGTGTTACCGGAGGACGCATGATACCGTTGGACGGTATGCGAGTCTGAGGGACAGCCGGCGGGGGTGGCATACTTCGATGACTCATAGCAGACCCATTCGACGATATTGATGTCGAGGATCCGTTGATATGCCTCTGAGGGACAATGCCTGGCGTGCCTAGTGGCGAGGGCCGCAGGTGTTCCCGACGCATCTGCATGGATTGCAGGCCCAAGCGGAACGGAATGTACGGCTGCGGACGTCCATCAGAGCCCGTAACTGTGATCGTAGGGTCGACAGCAAGCGTGGCGAAATCGTGCTCGTTGAACAGCGTCATAGTGTGTTGGAGACGCCTGTAACTCCTGGTCAGCTACGCTTTAACAACGAACACAGTCTGACTCACGACTCAGCATAATCGTCGAACAACTTGCGACCATGCTCTTCCGGACCTTCCGGACCCACCAAAGGCTCATCGTCCGCGTCAAACCTCCATCGCTCCAGAAGACGGCGATGATGCTCCGCAACTTCCTTCTTGGCATCTTCGTTAACATCTTCGTCAGCATCTCCGTCAGCATCTTCATCGGCAGCATCTTCATCAACGAGAACTTCATCGGTGGGACCTTCATCGGTAGCATCTTCATCGGCGGGACCTTCATCGGTAGCATCTACGTCAGCGGCAGCCTCCTTGGAGGCATCTACGTCGTCGCCCTCAGAATCCCATCCAAAAGCTAGAGGTCTAGACAGGCGGCGGTCAACTAGCATGCGTCCGCCGCGACCGAGTCGCACGCGGTATGCACGATGCTCGCGCGGCGGCGACGAGTCCTCCGAGTCCGAGGATGTAGACTTCGACGACGAGCGGGTAGCAGTGATGAACTTGAATAGACGCGAAGGGTAGGGCACTGGTGGAGCTTGATATGGATTCTAAGTGGACGAGGTTAGCACAAGATCAGGTGACGGGCAACGATACACCTACGTCGACGACGTTGTCCCAACTTTGATCTCGCTCCTTCCGCTTTGCCAGCTCCTGCTCGACCTGTGCGCGAATGAGCGCGAGGCGTTCTTTCGGCGGCATGATGGGCTCCTGGGTGGTAGGTGAGCCATACTCCGCTGGATCGCGCGTAGTACGCAGCTTGATTGGCAGTCGGCTGAAACTAAGTCAATATGCAATAGCGAACGCGCAGGTAGGCGAAGACGCACCCAGACATCTCGGGCTTGATCTTCTTCGGGACTCTTTCCCTGTCGTAGAAGAGCTCTTCGTCTTCCTTCGCTCCAAGAGCAGGAAACTTGCGTTTCAGGTCGACCAACATGAATCTTGACTCCCAAACGCCGCTCCCATGCGTCGCAGCTTCTCGCTTGAAGCCCTCGCGTTGTATTACGCTGGTCGCGAGTTCCATCGCCGTGGCCAACTCCGATTGCAAACGAATCATTTTGTCCGAATAGGTTGCTTGCTGAGCGCGAGTCTTACGAACAGCCTTGCTTTCTCGTCGTCTGAAGCATATGTAGGATTCATTCTTGGTATCGGTCTCGTCGAGCTTCATACGGGCTGTGAGCAAAAGGGCGACGGTACCCAGTGCATGCCAACTACTCACGTTCACAATGGGTATGATAGGATGCCCGCCTCTCTCAATTCGCCGCTCCTTCCAGTGTGGATAGACTGAGATGGCCATCTTCAAGAGCTGTGGCGGCTGCGGGATCCACTGTGGAACGGCGAACACAGCGAAGAGAGACGGTGGAAGCGGTGATGCGAAAGTGTCTTGATAGTCAGAAAAAGGAGGAAAAGGCGACCCGGACTCGAGGCCCTATGTACATGAGCGGTGAGATAGATAGATGAATAGACGGACGCAGAGGCACTAACGTGATGCAAAAACTCGGTCTTTTCGTGTGTGACCTTCTCAAATATCGATATCACAAACTCAAACTCATCTTCAGAAATAGCGATGGGATGATTGCCTTCTGGCTCTTTGCCTTTCTTCGTGTTACGGCTGGACCGAGTGCCTGCATTCGAGACGGCGCCTTGAGCGCTGGTACCCTCGCCACGAGCCTCCTCATTGTTCTTGTCGAGCCACTCTTGGTCCCGCTCATCCACGTAGTAGACGTATCCGTTTGCGAGTGCATACTCCACGGACTCCTCGACCGTGTCGGATGACTTGACATACGTGACGGGGTCCTTCCATCGTTCAGGAGGATACAGCTCCTCGTAGTTCTCGACTTTGCCAGTGCTGTCGGGTGTGGGAATAAATGCGGCGGGGGCACCAGTCTCTTTGTCCGACCCTCGTGTCGAGCGCGCCGAGGCCTGATGTCTCGTCGCTGCTGCAGACAGCACCGCCTGCAGATGATGTTCCTATATTAGGCAGCATGATTAGTCAGCAATCCATGGATCGATTTCCCACGTTCTCAGCCAATGGGAGCGGGCCACGCAAGCGGCCCCAACAACGTCGCCCACAGCGACGGGAAAACAGAGGAATAGACGTACATTGGCATCCTCGGCATCGACGCCAGCAGTAGAGACGACCCTGGCCTTCTCCTCATCTTCATCGAGGACAATCGAGTCAGCATCGATGCTCTCCTTGATGATCTTGAGGCGTGTCTTGTTGGTGACTCGGTTGCGGTTGCGGAGGGTCGAGGGGCCTGCATGTTGACTTCGGGCCATAAGACGAGGGAGGAAGATGTGTCCAGAGGCAATAAGTTACGATAGTCGAGCGACCTTGGAAGAAACGTGGGCGACGGCGACGGCGCTGGCGCGCTGTGTCGGAGGCCGGGGCTTTGGTTAGGGTTCCCGGTTCGGCCCGAGATGCAAGCAATTAACGGGAGGCTGATGTAAGCAACGGTCTGCCTTATTTGGGGTTTACCTCCGTGTCGTAGGCGCTCCGACGCGAGGGCGAGCTCGATATCGAGCACGCGGCCCTCGTCATCGTCGTCACCCAGCAACAGCAAAGAGAGGCACTTATGTACATGATAGCGTGTAATGCGGCCATCTATCTGGGAAAAAAAATACGCGGGGGGAGATCAACTTTGCTGCCGTAGAAGCTGCAACGAACGCAGAACATCGCGTACACGCACCACTGCTGCCCTAGCCGCCAGTAGACCTCTAACCTTCGCAGCTTAGCCTTCCCGTAAGGCGAAAATTCGGCAAGCAGCCATAGAAAATGCGCAAGACTGGGGTTGGGAAACCCGACCTTTTATCGCGACCGCCCCGCCAGTGGCTATGCGTCATGTTCTTGAGGGTGAAAGGGAACCATATACCAAATAAGCGCAAGGAGGCACTAGTGGGAAGGAGAAAGACGTACCAAGAGATACTGACGACGAAGCGGACTATCGCCTGCATCTCACGCATACAGCTCTACTCACGAAGGGGGCTGGTACATTGATATCGCCGCCTTGAAGAATTGCGAAGACGCGAGAAGGAGACCGCGTCGTCGAGAGTGGGAAGGGAAGAGAGAGGAAAGACGAGATGGATCGCGATGCGTCGTGACGACGCTTGCGGACAAGGGTTGCGGACGAAGGAGGCGGGCTGAGGGCCCATTAGCGTAGCCGCCTGAGGTAGCACGTGATATAAACGCCCGCTGTGATACCGCGCTCCCCGCTCATCGCAGCTTCTTTGGCTCCGACGCTCCTCCTCCACCCTGCCTCGCGGAGCTTTCAAGCTCAATCTTGCCGCGAGTTGGGCTGGTAGTGGATATTCTGGATGATGCAGCATTCGTGAAGATGCAAATTCCTGAAAAGTACCGGTTTAAGGGCTCAAAATAGACCTGCAACGCACTATTCGCATCGAAGGGCCTGCTCGCTGACTGACCTGCTAATTCTGGTCTGGGCTATGACCGCTTCCCGAATTGCCGGAGGTCAGTCTATCCAATATGAAGTCCATATCTTGTGAGTATCCGCCAGCATTTTGTTTTAAAAACTAAACTCTGCAGGCGGACTTGCCGGGACGGGTTGATAGACACGCGGCGCAACCCAGCTACTAGGTCTTCATGATACGTGACTGGCTCTCATGTAACGGCGATTCACAATGGCTCCCAGCGGCTGTCGCGCTCAGCGATGCTCTACGAGAATTAAATAAGACTTACTTTGGGATAAGGATCTCAACAATTTGGTGAGCGAGCGAGCTGCGGATTGCTGGAGAAACTCACAACATCCCATAGATGGTTCAAGTGGTGGTGTGCACTATGTGTCAGCTAATGTATTTTGACAGCTGCATAGCAATTTAGACATGCATGCGGGTACCACGAATATACCAGTGCCATCACAAATGAGACCTGTGAGATACGATGTTCACTGCGCGGCGAACTAGACCTACTGCCGTTCCGTTTAACATAAGCTTCTAAAAATTTGAAGTGGACCCTATCCGCATATTCTCACGTAGGCATCACCTGGACAGTCTAGCGGCTGTGGAATACTGTTCCCTGGATCCGAAGGAGGCGCTGCTAATCTGTCCTTCAAGGCTCGCGCGTCCTATTGTGGCACCGTCATCTAGTATCGCCCTCACTGAAGCCTCAATAATTGGTCGGGAGACTATTAATCCGCGATATTCGTGGAATTGCATGACAAGGTTCTGCGTAGCCTATGGCCATGACTGCCTGTACAGCATTCCTGCTGTTCCCGCAGCTAGCCACCTGGTAGTGAGTCATTTTTGTTTCGATGTCTGCGGAATGATAACAAAACGTGTCTATCGAAGCCTTGGCTTCCAGAACTTTGCACAGCCAGTGCAGAGGGCGATGCCAGCAAATATGAACGATACACGGAAACATGGAAATTTAAGGCGCAGACAATGCTGTACCACTCACTATATGTAGCTTTGACCAAGGTGGTCTCTGGCAAACTCGTTTCTGAACATCATCTCCTGCAGCGATGTCAGACTCTGACAGCGACAATCCAGTCGTTGTGAAAAGGGTCGCGCAGAACAAAGACGTATGTGATCATGTCGCCCCCGTAATACGCTCGCTAAGCTGACTATTCTTCACGAAAGCGGCCTGCCAACCGGGTGCGCTATGTCGAGGTGTCCGCCCCCACCGGATGGCAAACGATGGACAAGACGGTCCGCGAGATCGACGAAGCGAAGGTTCGAGGGCCCAAGGAAGATATTGACACACTTCTCGTCTTTGTGAGTCTACAAATGCCGCATCGACTCCAGATGCACTGATTTAAGCCGACACTAGGCTGGTTTGTACTCCGCAGTTCTGTCCGCCTTCCTCGTCGCAGTCTACGTCAGTCTGCTACCAGATCCCAGCACCCAGGTCATATACTTGCTTGAAGAAATTGCCGGAAAAAAGCCACGTGAACCGCCACCCTTCGTTGCCCCAGAATGGGCCGTTCATGTCAACGGACTCTGGTTCGCATCCCTCATCATCAGCCTTGCGACTGCATCCTTTGGCATGCTTGTTAAGCAGTGGCTACGGGAATACCTTGCTGTCGAAGGGACATCTCCGCAAGAGCGCCTCCGTACGCGGCAGTACCGCAAGCCGGAATTGGACAAATGGAAAGTCTACGAGATCGCTGCTGTACTACCCATGCTTCTCCAACTCTCCTTAGGATTATTCTTCATCGGCCTGTGCATCTTCACGGCATCAGTGGACTACCGAATGAACCACGCCACTATCCCACTCGTTTGTGGATGGACGTTCTTCCTGGTCTTCACCACGCTATCTCCCCTCGTCTCGCCCCGAAGCCCGTTCAAAACGCCTTTGTTGAAGTCCGTAATGGCGTCGGGACGGGTCTATGTGTACAAAACGGTCGAGTTTGTCGTCCAACTCTGCGGCGGTAAATATGTGTACGACGAAAGCCAAGAAGAGGACCATGTGGTTAAGGGAGATCAGGATGACGGCGACATCCTTATTTCTATGAACGACATCATGTCCGACGACAACTTCCTCCCTGCAATATGGGAGGCGTTCAAGCATCGTTCTCACGACCCCGAGCAGTCTCTGCGCTTTGTCATCCGCCTCCTGCGGGACCGCCTCGACGATGGATCCATCTTTAGATCTTCTGAACTCACTTCCATTCCCGACCTCTGCTCCTTGTCGAGGCAAGCCTGGCACGCCATCATGGACATGGTTGCGGAGATCGTTCGCCGCCGTCCACCAGGTGCGCTGCGCTTGAGCAGCCCGGACTGGCTCCAGAACTCGGTGCTTCTCTTACTCTCCAACTCCCTTTATCCACCGCCCGACTCCGCTATCGAGAGCCTCAGAGCAATCTTCGATGACATCGGTAGCAATCTCGAAGCAGGGAAAACCGTCGCGAAACGACTGTTATCCGGACACGTCGATCTGTCAGTTATATCGCGACGCCTGCTTCTAATCTACAAGGTCGCAGACGCACCCCATCGCCCTGGCCTGGGAACGATCAACAGGCTCTATATAGAGGTTCTCCGTTCTCGATGTAACCTTCCCGGCACCTACGAATCCATGCTGCACATGCTGAATCAGGAACAGCAGCTGCTCCAGATTTCCAGCGCGCGACCAATCCTCGAGGAGTGGTGGAACTTCACGTGCTCTGTCGTCACTCCAGAATGTTTCATCCCTTCGGGAGGCCAGGAAGGACTCATAATCCTGCTGGATTTCTCGGAGCTTATGGACAGGAGGGAAGATGCAGTAAGGCTCTTCCAAACATTTTGGCGGTTCCAGGACAGGTCTTTTATGACTCTGTGCCGTGGCTTTGCGGCCCTTCACCCGCGGTCGCGCGCTTCCACGATCTCCGCCGCACAGATCATCACCGATTCTTTCATATCAGGTAGACTTGACGGTACGTTTTCCAGTAGCCTGGGTGCTTATTATCATTGCTCATCCCCAAGTATCTCCTCAGACCAGGCAACGATGATAACGCACTCGATCAGATTGATGAAGGTGTACGCAGCTGGTCATCTCAACGGCAGCGGTTTCACCGTGTTAGACGTTGTCAGGTTCACACTCTTCCACTTGCGACTCTATGACATACATCTCGGGCGCGAGGTCCACTGGCAACCGTGTTACTCCCCTCATCCACGTAGGACCAACTCTCCGAGCCCGTTGGCCGACACCATCGACTGGGCTGGGCTGTGGCATGTGCTCGTTCGTGCACTGAAGGAGTACAAGCGCGCTGAGAGGTGGAAGAAGCCCTACTCCTCGGACCAGGAGTACTGGCATGCTACCACACAGCCGATACTCACTGCAGACGAATTGCTGGCCCAGGACCGCGAACTCGCAACCGAGTGCCTGCGCATTACCGAGTCCATCGAGGAGGCAGACTCCGGTGACGAATGTCATCTGGCAGTAGACAGATCCACGCCGCACTTTGAAGACGAGTTTGTCGTCGCCCTCGGATGCTTTATCCTTCCTGAAGACGTTCCGAAGTTCCCCAGCCTCGTGAAGCTCGAGGTGAAAGGACGGTTCTCTCCGGAGCTGCAGAAGGAGCGCGACCAAGGTAACGACAAGGAGGAGTCGGAAAGCGAGAAGGAAGACTCAGACGACGATAGAAAGAGTAGTGGCAGAGGGAGATTGAGGAGGATTGTAACAAAGACTCGCCGCAACGGTATCGAGATCCGCTTGCCGGTAAACTTGGGGAGCAGCTAGGCCAGGTTTGCGATGGGCCACGCCAGAAGGGGTTGGGATCCGGTACTCCGACTGTGGAGAGCTGCTGAACGATCTTATGCTATTTCTGCTCACTTCATACGCCATGTATATCAGGATCTCAGTATAGCCAGGTCAGGCCAAGTATTTCACGCCTAGATGGAAGCAGACATCGAGCTGAAGACAAGCCTGACTGATTGATGCATAGTCATCGAACTCGGACAGTCAGCTACTGACAGACTGTGAACAAATTTAGCATGCGAACAATGTTCTTGTCAAATTGCCGACTAAGAATATTTACGGATGGCCTTCCATGCAGGCTCAGACCCGCGTAGAGTCATGTAACCATTCTACTTCCATGCATCGCCGCAACGTGACAGTAATGAACAATTATCGAGAGCAGTCCTCTACTCTAAACGTATACAAAGCATGCATCCGAAGGTATTACAGGAACAACTCTAAATCTTACATGTGAGCTCCGCACCAACCATGGCAATGGTCGCACCGAGGCACCACCCGAGCTCGGTGCCATCAATCTGCTTGCCAATCTCGACGACGCGGTCGTCGCCAAACTCGTACCCGAGTCTGAGCAGTGCGTGCATGAACGTCATGTCGAGACACCACTCCGGGCGGTCCTCGAGCTCGAACATGAGCGCCGCGTCGCCACCCCAGCGCGCCTCCCACGCCGATGGTCCCTGGCAAAGTTCCTCTGCGAGGCCCGCGAGTGTCGACACCGTGATCGGCGGCGGACTTCTGCTATCAGGCAGCAGCGGCTGGAGGCGGTCGTAGAAGTATGACAAAAGCAGAACTTTGCCGTTCGGGAACGTGTCGAGCAACGACGGCTGGTACACGCCGTTGAACGAGCACGGCTTGACCTCGCATACGCTGTGCGCATGTTAGCATATAATCCACACATACCGGCATGGTACACTTACGCATCCTTGGCCATGACGAGCTGCACCACGCGATTACATGCTTCGAAGGAGCCGACGTCCGCGCCGGTCATGGTGACGCTCCGCGTCTCATTGAGCCGCTCTTCCTCGACTTCGACTGTTCGGCTCGTACCCTTGGCGAGGCACGGATTCGCGACCGTGCCGTCAGACAGAGGGGGCTGGAGGGAGCTCATGAAATCGATGAGCCGGTGTACCGACTTGCGCGCGCGCATGAGGCCGTAGCCGAGGTACGAATGCTGGTAGAGCACGTGCGTCCGCCCACCGAACACGAGCTCGTATTTGTGTTCGCCTTCGGCGAGCGTGCTGTCGGGGCGGTCCGATGCGAAGATGGGCTCAAACACAATTTGCGTCGACGCCCCGCCGAGATCGAGCACGGCGTACGTCGGCGTGTTCGCGGGGGTGCTTGCACGGATCGTGTCCAGGAGGTAGTTCGCCGTGATCCACGCAAAGACGCCCTCGTCCTTGCCGTCCATGATCACGACATCGTCTCGGTTCTGGAGGCTGAATGGATATTTCTCGTGCAGCCGGTGCCGCACCGCATCGAGGATCTCTTCGCTTTCCGCTTGGCCGAGCAAACGCAGGCCTGCGGTAGCCTTGACTGCAACGGGTGTGCAACTCCGAAGCGCCTGGGGGACAACTGTGACGGCCTCATCGAGCAGGACGTCTAGGCTCTGCGCTGCCTCAAGTGGGCGGCCGGCGTAAGACGAGAGGCCCGGATTTGTCTGCTTGAAGACTTCATACTCATACACGGGCGATGCGCCGCAGTTGTTGAACTTGTAGATGTGGATGCGTGAGCCCGTCGAGCCAGCGTCGATCATGAGCGCATACTGCACGATAGGCTGGTCGGGTCTGTATGGCCGTGTGCAGTACACTGTTTTGGACATATCTGGATCGGTTGCGGGGGATGTCGGCCGCGGCTGCGCGGGTGGGGCGATCTCGTCGTCGTCCCCATGAGGCGGGTCTATCGTTGGATGGGTTGGCATGGGGGGTGGGCGGGCAGCGGACTCTTCCAAGTCCGAGCCTCCAAACGGTGACTTGGGGAATGCTGAGGTAGCGTTTAGACAGACGTACAGCAACATAAAGATGGCACGCACAGGGTATATACTTCTCGGGAATAATGTCCTCCTTCCGCGGGCCAAACACCCAGACGAGCCCGATGACCACGACAGCTCCTATCGCGAACTTCTTCCATCCAAACCTGCGTATGCCGTTCATGCGAGATGGGCCCATACCGTTCTCGAGCCGTTCGTAGTTGCTGCTACGTGGAGAAAACATGTCTGCCTTCTGGCCTTGCAGCAGTGCCTTCGCACGCCCTGCGCTGATACGGCGTGTATGACTAGAAGATGTCCTGCCTAATTTAATCGACGCTGAGGTCGAAGAGGCTGTTGAAGAAGTTGACGGCGTAGACGGGGGTGAAGGTGAGGGTGAGGGTCGCATTCGCAGGACGGCATTAAGAGACCATCTTCACGAAGAACCAGTTTTCCCAACTCAAGCTTCGTGAACAAATCTCATAGCCGGATTGTTTCACACAATAGGTAAATATCACAGGAAAATCACTTTTATCATTACGCGACACAAAACCTGTGCAATGTTGGCGTAGACATATACATGCATGCGAAAAGGTCATAAAGGGAAGGGGCGACATTACAGCAACAGAGCATTACTAGTCGACGATGTGAGAAACAACATGCAAAGAACAGACGAAAGAGCAAGACACCTGATGTGCTGCTGGGGATGGGGGATACGACGATACTCCGAATGCAAGTGGGTGGGGAGTGGTGGTTCAGACAGACGAGCAGAGTACCGAAGGCCGTCAGATACTGAGCGACGGCTTCAACAGAGACAAGGAAAATGAGAACATGAGTATCACGAAAAGCGTCCCAAGCCAACGACGGAAGAGAAGTCAACGACCTTAGAAGCTGAGGACAGACGGTACCTCGAGCCCATGGCTGCGCAACACTGCCTCCAACGCCTCCGCTCTACGCTTCCACTGGTCCTTCTCATCCGTCAGCTGATCTAGACTCGTCTCGAGCTCACGCTGATACTCAAGCTTGCGCCTTCGACTGCGACGCGCGGCCAACGTGTTTTGCCGCCGCTTGGCCTCGATGGCGTCGAGGTCATTCGGATCGAGTAAAGACTCGCCGTCCTCCTCGTCGAACGCCTGGGACAGAGCGCGCTTCTTCGCGAATCCAGCCGGCACCGCCTTGCGCGAAGTCGCAGACGGCGTCGCGTAGTTGCGCGTTTGGATCGGCGCATCGACAGGCACGAGTGCCTCGGGGGTGATGTTCTTGCGCGTCCCGGTCGGTGCGTTCTTACGACGGGGTGCAGATACCGGGGTATCAAGAGAAGGTGTGATAGGCGTAGCGAGCGGCGAAGTCTGGAGCGAGGTCGGGTCGAGAGCAGGAGTCTCCGGAGACATCGTGTACAGGCCGCCGTCGACATCGAAGTCGACCGAATGTTGAACGGCAGGAACAGGCAGAGCAGCCTTCGGCTCAGCAGCAGACATTGCGAAGCGCGCGGAGTCGCCGAAAAGGGATACATCCGGAGCAAACGCACCGAAGTCGTCAGCATCGACTATTGCCGGCGAGGTGAGGTAATCGAAATCGCCGTTGCCGAGAGCAGGTGTCGGGAGCATGTCCTCGTAAGGCGATTCTTCCATAGGCGAAGTAAGGAAACTATCGTAGTCGCCTGGCATATCGCCAGTCAACGCGCCAAAGTCCTGCATCTGCTGGAATTCTGGGGAGGCTACAAGGATGAAGACGTCAGGCGAGGGAAGACTTAAGGGCGATGCGATTATTGTACCTTGGATGACCTCAAGAACCGCTTGCAATGCCGCAGCGTTGTCGTCGCTCATTGTGGGGGCAGACGGCGCCGCGGACTGTTCCAGTGGCTTTTGCGATAGCATATTCAAGTAGTTAGAGACGAGATGATCAAAGTTCAAGTCCGTATTAGTCGAACTGGAAGGTATTGGTTGTTGCTTTTCCGATAGATAGCGAGTAGTGCGAGGAACCGGGGGAAGGGATTGAGGGATTCCATGGTGAGCAGCGAGAGCTGAGGTGCTGGTAAAAACCGGATGGGACGAAGTCCACGGAGAAGAGTTTATTGAGACATGTTGAGAAGAGGGGTGATCGCGCGGAGGCGGTAGTTGCAGATGCGGAGAACCATGTTGGCCAGCTGTTTCCGATGGGTCGTGAAGTAACGACGCGTTTAGAAGAGCGAGTACATCGTGATGCGGATGGTGCGTGGATTGTACAAACTGATGGGGATACAAGGCGGCGGCGGTATTAGGACGTGGGGTTGGTGGCAGCAACGTAGGCGGCCGGTGGTGTCTGAAAGGCGATGACGGTGTCAGTGTCTTGTTCGGAGCCATTACACTGTGTGCGTCCGCCGTCGGTGGGAGCTCGCCCTGAGAACGACCCGGGAATGCCTGGTAGGCGCCGAGTCGAGGGGTCCTCATTTCAGACTTGACTCGCGCCCCGATCGAGAGGGGACTTGGCGACAAGCACCGTGCCTTACTCGAAGAAGGGTCCGCGGTCGATTCAAAGGAGCACGCAGCTGGTCCGGACGACATTGTGTCGCAGGACAGGAAGGTTTACAGAGACGATTTGCACACGCAGAACGGATCTTTGTGCGACACGGCAAAGCCAATGGCGGACACAAAACAAGTAGCGAGCAGAAGTACTCACTGTGAGTCCTGGGGGTTGAGTCAGATCTTCCACTCGAACAGTTGCTGGTGACTGTCCGTGTAGTTGTGAGGAGGCAGAGAGGGAAAGACGAGGAGAGCCGAGCGGTGACTCGGAAGGGGTTTTATCGCCCAAACCCACAGCATTTGAGACCCAGAGACGCTAGCCCAGCCTCTCGGATATTAGGCGCTTAATGCTTTCCCACAACGGTCCGAAAAGGCATACACCTTCCAAAATTTCATTGTGCCAACGGCCGACGACGCCCGAACATGAAATTTTGCAGAGCATAAGGTGTATTTCGAGGTGTTTAGGAGCGTCCGCTGTATGCGCAAAAGTGTTCAGAATTATTTGCGAATATTGGAGGACGGCTAACCGTTCGTATTAGGCAGGTCGAGTCAGGGTGCGACTCGGGGCCGAGGCGCTGCTGCGGCTCGAGTCACGCTGCACCTTCCTTGAATGGCAGGTGCACGATGACAAATCGGCCGCTTTCAGCGTCTTAAAGGGCGCCTACATTTCATCAGGCGCGTCTCGCGTCTAATTACGCGTCGTTCCTCGTGGTGGCGGTGCAGAGATAACGACCGCCAAGGCACGCCGCCTCCTCCGAGTCTGTGTCGCGCTGTCCTCTCCCAGAAAAGACATATCCGCCAACCATGAGCTGTAGAACACTGCACCCAGACGGTCCAGCTCACGGTGCAGTTTGCCCTCGCATTTTACGCTTGACGTGCACCGCCCGATTGTCCGAGTTCTTGCCACTTATCTCCCGTCTCCAGGAATTCGCAATGCGGGGAGACGAGGCATGTGGGGTACGCATACGCATGCGGGACCTTCTCGGGACGCAGCCGGCGGCAATGACCTCTCCGGCCAATCCCAGGCCGCAGTTTCCTGATACCGACGAAACCGGCGGATTGAGTTTAATGGGCTGCGGCCAGTCATCCCCGCCGCGCGTACACGCAATGCAGGCCAGCTCGCAGCACCCGCAGGCTGATGCGTCGCCGACGCGAAGCCGGTGGATGCTGCCAGAAGGCCATTTGTGCGAACGTGGCTACCAGGAAGCGGAACGTGGCCGCAGTTTCGCGGTGCCCGCAAGGAACGGGAAGGTCCATCGCACTGCGGTCGGAGCGCTGGGGGGGTCTTCGGTCGATCGAGGTCCCAGGATCCATATGGTCGCAAGGCGCCAGAAACGCGAGACTCCCGCAATCGTCTTCCATGACAGTGTGCAGATGCTGACACACTGCGAAGCGCATTCCCAAGGCGGTGCAGGGCGACGGCGAGATGAGATGGAGACGCGTCCCTGTGACCGTACGGCGGCGGTATACTCTGGCAAGCGGGCCGTTCGTGGGCAGCGTCCACAGGCAGCATTGCCCTCTGCCCAGCCACGCACGCCGGAGACATCGCGAGAATTGTTGGTCGGGGTCGCAAAGCCGGTACCAGCGCGTACGGATTCAATGTGGGCTTGGTGCTGGGGCGGAATCACAAGCGCGAATCAGTGATTTGAACCTTGTGCTGAAGCCGGAAAAAGAGAAGGTTCACAAGCTTTTGGGGTCAAGAGTCATTGCGAGTCAGCATGGGTGGGAGCGACGGTGGGATCCAGAGCGATGACAAAGCCGAGAGGATGCGCGTTCATCCCGTACATGAGCAAGCAGAAGGCGGGGGACCATTAAGGTTCTCCGACGAATGGCGGATTGTAAGCAAGGTTCGCGGTCGAGCAATGCTGTGCGAGAAGCGGCGACGAGGAACGCCGATGAGCACGACCGGCCGATGGGAGCACTACAGGTCCACAGCCTCCCAGATGTACGTTGAGCCGGCGGCGTCGCATAGATTGTCATTCTGCGAACAGAACGGATATTAATACGCCAAAAAAAGATCGTGATGAAGGTACCCAGCCGCAGCATGGGCACGACGCGTCTTTGTGAACGCAACACGTGCTGGGAGAGCTACGCCCGAATTCAGCATGACCACACTCACCTGCTTACCGCATCGCCACTAACGCATCTTTGCGAGAATACCACGCATGTGGAATGCAGTACACGGTTGGCATGGACACTACAATTGTGCCGTGACAACCTCGTCAGGTGTGCCGTCCAGAGGTGTCATTCTGCGAGAAAGGCAAGTGTTTCGCACGGTTCGTTCGAGCGCAAATAGAGCAAAATAGGCTTTGCAGAGGGTCAGACACCATAAAGACGACAGAAAGGCGGAACAGGAGCGACATGGGAGCAAACAGGTGCAGAGGCAGCGGGAGGGGGACCTAGCGAAAACGTGGAAACACGCTGTTTTTATATGAACCCTCTCGAGTCATAGTTCCGTGATCATGCGCGGCATCCGCAAGGCCTTCCGGCGCTCTAAATCTCGGCCGGAGGCTCGGAGCCGCCATGTGGCTTCTGTGTCGCGGTAAATCTCGGTTCACCCGGACCTCCGGTAACGCTGGGCGTAGGCTGGCTTAGACCTTTGCCTCGAGCCCCAAGGATGCGTCGTAATCTTGACCTAGTTGACATTTGTCGTTAAGTGGTTAAGGTCGCGTTTTATGCTGAAATTTTGCACCTAAATAGTGGCTCCCTTGAGGTCAGTACCTCTGGAACAGCAAATCCGCTGGTTGACTCAGTTTGACACGCATGAGTGACCCCTCTGAGTATCTCCATTTGTGGTCACATCTCAGTGACTCCAATAGTGCTCATTTGCTCACACCGTACATGACAGGTGCTGCGTGGGCGTAGGTCGGCTCTATGCCAATCTTGGAGCCGTTTTTCGGTGCATGATCGCAACCACCGGCACACGCTTACGCACACGGTAAACCATCGTTTTTATCGATTTTAGCAGGGGTCGTTGCATGAATGACGCCGCACGATCGTCAATATCATCACTATTACCTGCACTTTTGATGGGGTGAGCATACAATGCCTTCGCTTTCCAGCGTGAGTCATTCACGCGCTATGCCCCTATAGACGCACAATCTTACAACATACCATTGACTGACTGCACGGGGAGATCTGCGGTCTCGGCAGGCTTACGCGTTCATTGCCGCCTCCGCCTCAATCACGCCAGCACTCCATGACTCCCTCGGCCCCGACGTCGGCTTTGCATGTGGTTCCACGTGCCTCTGTATACCCAAGCAGGCTTCGCCCGCGCAATACACCGATGCAGAAGACGCCGTGATTCTAGCCGGCGCCGTCCGACGCGTGGCACGAGATCCCAGTCGCCGGACGCCATACGTGATGCCATGTTTCTAGCCCCTGCGCACTCAACAAGTCTTTTCTCACGATATCTTGCGACATATTCGATTATGTACGTAGTATTATTCTCTCTGCAACTGTGATGCTTGAGGGCGTCCACTTACTCAATACGTTAGTCGCCTATGAGGTCCAGGCCGCATCTTTGAAACTATTAAGCAAGATAATATTGATGGTGTACTTTTCATTACTAACATTGCAAATACGAATACCCCCATAACTCTAAACATCAGCTACTGAAAACGCCACTCCGTTTGCGCGAGTCCTGAATCTCGCGCGCTTGAGTGGCGGCCTTGCTGGAGAGCGACTCTCCGGTTCCGATGCCCTGGTGGCGCTTGGTCCGATCATTCTGCGCAAATAAGTACCCCTGACACCCCTCCGGAGTTCACCGCCAAGCGCGATGAGCATGCATGAGACTAAATGGAAAATATCTCGGGTCTGTCTGGGAGCGTCTTCAAGTACTCGACGAACCTCCGGATGAGCTCGATGGTCTTGCGCGAACAACTGGTACGATGGAGGCCTTGAAGGGCTTTGGAAAACTAATATAAATAGTCGGCAACCCCAGTGACATTCGTCCGTGGCAAGCGATAATAAGCATACTTCATGGTTCCAGATGCTACTCTTCTCTGGTACCAATGATGTTACCTGCATCTTTGCGTGCCCTCGAAATGTCGAGCGTCGCCAAAATGCTCGCAAAAGTGGCCAAGACGTGCGGCTGTGCGATGAGCAGGCCGAGGCAGCGTCTAGTGCAACCGCCGAGTCACGATGAGGGACACCATACAAGGAAAATGCGCACCTGCGGCCATAGCATAACACGACGCCGAAGCTGTCTGGGGTACCTTCGTTAAAGAATTGCTTGGGTATCAATTCGTGTGCATTGTGGTACACGCTTTCGTCATGCAACATTACCCTGCGCCAACTATGAGCTATTATCTCTAGGTCAGGCCATATAGATGGCGAATATCGGATTTTAGCCATGAGCGTTGCCCCGGTCAGCGTCAAATATCTGCGGTACTCGTCAACCTGACAACCTGTAGTCAGACTACGCTCTATATACCGATGAAGCGGCAGACTGACTAAAAATTCAACGCTTTGTGTAACGTCAGGTCAGTGGTTCAACCTCTACGTTTGAGAAACCGCTCACCTGAAGCTCGTCTAGAGCGGCCTTCATCTGAGACAGCTGGCGTGCTAGACGATGTGCCCATGCTGCAGCGACGCTTTACTAGGACTGAAACGCCAACGGCCGCGAGCGCAGAGCTCTTTCAGCGTATGCCAGTCGGGTCGCGGCGCCACAAGGCTGCTAAAACTTGAACAGAGAGTCTAGAGAGAAGAGGTGCTGCCATACGCGCCCGAGCACTGAGATCTGAGAGTCGAGCTACTGATGCGTTCTTTATCTGCCTCCCGCATGCAGGGGAAATGCAAAGGCTGGGTTGATAATGTGTGCTGCTTTCAGATGGGCCATGAGAAAGAAGTACTGTGACCGCGATACGATCTTTCGTTATACATGAGATGCGGGATATGCACAACTCTGGGTCATCATCGAGCATATCATGCGATCGTCGTACCGAAAATTTGAAAGAAACACAAAGTTCGGTGGCCCTTGTCATTTCCAGCTTGTCAAGTTGAACTTGCGGTAAACTCTGCGAGGGCGATCAATCGGGCATCGCCTGAAACTTGGTATGGCGCTTATCGCAAATTTTCTTGTGAACGATTATCATGTCTGAATCCGGAAAATCTGCGATGGATATACATGATCGCGCACATAAACGCCAAAGTTGAGACCCCCAAATCCAAGTTGAGTCTGTTTAGGCATACGAACGTGAAGAAACGTGCACTTACTTGCGGTATCATGCACAATAATAGTGAGTATGATGCACTTAAGTTCATAGTACTAACTCACGGATAAATATTACAGTGAAATAAGTTGCCGACCGCTGCGAAACGATCTTTTATTTCGTCCACCACGGGCCTTCATAGACTTCTGCGTGGACTCGCCAGGCGCATCCCACTCGGGCAAGAATCGGCGTGAGAACGAGCCTAACGTCTGCGGAGCGCCCTGCGCTTTCCGACCCAGCCCGATAACTGAAAATCTTCAACGAACTTCGGCTCACGCGTACGCACTACTTACATAACATTATTCATTATTCGAGTTCTGTTAGATTGCAAGACGCAGATGCGGGATTTAAGGTGAGTTGAGCGCTACTTTCTCCTTCGTGGTGCATAAGGGCGCATTAATGCGAATGCCGATAGACAGCAGCAAGTGGTCAAATATCACCAGGACGCTCTCACTCCGGCGACTCGCTGATGATCGATGACGCGGACGTACTATTTCCCATTCAATTACCCCATGATGATATAGTTTAGTTTGTGGGGATGTGTGCCCTTCTTAGAATCGCCGCCGGCGTGTTCTACCCGCGTATGCGGGTACCTTCCTCCGCTTCATCATAACATTTGAAACCTCATATAAGTATGCCCTGCAGAAGACCCGAGTGTACTGCTATCTCATAGATGAAGCCTGACTGCCTCTCCACCCATACCCGCATTTCGGTACGTCCTCAATGTTCACATCTCAAACCATGTCACTTACGATGCTGCGGGACTTCTCCAAAGAACAATGGCGCCGAATTCATCCAATTTCGCGCATCTGCTCCATGACGTCTCGGTGTATCACGAAGAGCGACTTCCCATTGAATTGGCAGAGGCATGCATAGATTGGCTGAGCGACGACCTAGAGGCGCTCTACACCTGCGCCCGGGTATGCCGTGCTTGGCTGCCCAGGTCCTACAGCCGTCGATTTTGCGTGCTGCAGTACGGTGATGTCACTGGATCTCCGGGGTTTTTGCCGCCCAGCGCGACAAACATCGTCCGTCTGCTCGACTACCTCGGGGAGAACGACCGGGTGTGCACCTTCGTGCGGGAGCTGCGCTTGCGGACGAGGCGCGACCGTCTCCAGCTGAGCATGCTGCGAAGATTACTCTCCCATCTTCCACACCTTCTCATATGCGAGCTCGACGGCCCCACCCTGAACAGCTTCGTATCCGGTTTCACCTATCCCATGCGCCCCTACACGCCAAAGGCACTGCGGACCTTAGTGGTGCGCGCTCCTCGCGCAGCAAGAAATCATGCAGAGCTCAACGAAGTCCTCGAACTCTTCTCCGATGTTGACGACTTGCAGCTCAGCCTGCTGGATCCGCACCCAAATCAAGCTGACGTCGGAAGGCGCGGCAGTATCCGCAGGAACCCAGGACTTAGGGTGTCAAAGCTCACATTGGACAGCCGCTTTCCGCTCACCGCAGCACAGTCTCTGCGCGAGCTGCGTTTTGTACTGGACAAAACCACGCTGAGCTCACTGTCCTGTCCTGCCTTTGGCATTCAGGCCATCGACTCCAACGCTCTTGATCTCTTTCTGCAGGAGCATGGTTCATCCCTATCTACGCTGAATATCACCGACGTTGCGCGCGAGGTCGATCACTCGTTGCACCTCCTCAATATATGCCCCTCAATCGCCTCGCTCCGACTGACAGTGCCTTTGCCTGTCGGCTCGACATGGCACAGTCCCAACTTTAATGGCGGGTGGAATGCGCTATGCTCTGTCCTGTGGAACGCACCTCCTTCGCTTCGGGAGCTCTATGTTGTTCTGGATCCAATCAGCGATGACAAAACTTCCCCGCTGGGTGTGCATGCTCGAGAGGTCCTTGTGGCCTTGCATACCCTCGACTGGTCTGCGGTCGACAGGCATCTGCGGCGTCAAGGTAAAGCATGCGGACACCGTCTTTATTTGCGCATTATGGACAAGCAGTTTGAGGGCGTGCAGACGCTTCTTCTTGTGGCTGAGCAATTGGTAGAGGCGAAACTGACCGGGCGGGTGCGGCGCTATGTGGACTACGGACTGATATCTCCTTTGGCTTTACAGTCTGTTGTATAGTTATCTTTTTGCAATATGCTTCTGGACTTTATCTGTATGAAGTTTCCATCTATATCTCGGACAATTTTCAATGTCATCGCTGTTCGTTTTTCCAATATTCAATTGCCAAACGACCGAGCTTTCCCTTCAGGATGAACGCCAATGATGCCATCATGTAACCCCTAACCCCGCCATCACTGGCCCGAGCCTTGGCCGTTGCTCAACCTGGGCTCAGCGTGCTGAAACCTCCACCTCCACCGTTCCATACCCGCAGCTTCTGCTGCACAAATCATCTAATCGAACTTTTTTTTCTGCAATTATACATGAACAAGCAGAAAGCCCGTATTCCATCCTCGCAGTTGACTGGCCTGTTCAAGGCAGAGTCCATTCGCGTAAGACCGCTCTGTGTTCTGCAACTTGGTGCATTGCATATGGTGACCAGGATGTCGCAGATTCCCTCAATATACCCAGCCTGCCGGATCCCATTGCATCTGCGCTAGCGAGCGATGTCGAGTATCGTATACACCAGGTGGTGGAGGTGCGTCCATATTCTGTGCGGCCACGAGCACTCATTAGACTGTTTCTGGACTCTTGACAGGAAGCAGCACGCTTCATGCGACATGCGAGACGAACAACGATGACTACGTCGGATATCGACCAGGCGCTGCGCGTGCTCAACATCGAACCACTGTACGGCCACTACCCGCACAATCCACCTACGTTCCGCCGCGCCGGTCCTTATCCACCAAACCAGGCCGCAGGCGCAGTCTACTTTGTAGAAGACGAAGAGATCGACTTTGACCGCATCATCAAGGAGGAGAAAATCTCGGTCCCAAAGGGCACTCGCTGGACCGCACACTGGCTCGCTGTCGAAGGCGTTCAACCCCTGATACCCGAAAATCCGCCTGCAATACCTAAAGAGCACGAGCCGGAGGCGCATGGTGTCAACGGTGTCGTGAAGGCTGCATCCGCAGGCGGCTCCATCTTCCCGCCCACACCACCCTCCTCTGACCGACCGTCCCCGATCCAGGCCGTCAAGCGACCGTTGCAGCAGACGACGCAGCAGCAGCAGCTCGTCAAGCAAGTGCTCTCGCGCGAGCTCCAACTGTACTACACACGCCTCACTACGGCGCTGGTGCCCCCGGTCGACCAAACGAAACGTACAGCGGCACTCGCGA
Source organism: Phanerochaete carnosa HHB-10118-sp (assembly GCF_000300595.1). Classification (NCBI taxonomy): domain Eukaryota; kingdom Fungi; phylum Basidiomycota; class Agaricomycetes; order Polyporales; family Phanerochaetaceae; genus Phanerochaete; species Phanerochaete carnosa. The sequence goes on along the minus strand of NW_006767636.1, from coordinate 1,825,606 downwards.
GTCTGCGGCACGACGCGGGTCTGCAGGCACTCCTGCCGTACCTCGTGCGCTGGGTCGCGGAGGGTGTGGTGGCGTCGCTCAGGACGGGTGCACAGAGCGACAACGACGGGAAGACGCTGGCGGTGCTGCTGGAGGTGATTGGAGCGCTCCTGGACAACCCGACGCTCTTTGTCGAGCCTTACGTGAGTGTCCCTGCGTAGTGTATGCGTGCGTGCGCCTGACACTCGGCTGCAGCTGCATCAACTCTTGCCGCCAATCCTGTCGACGCTCTTGCATTCGTCCCTGCCGCCCGAACATGCGACGCATCTGCGGACGCTCGCATCACAGACCCTGTCTCACTTGCTCACGCAACACTCCACAACGTATCCGTCGCTGTCCCCACGGATTGTCAAGACGCTGCTTCTCGCGTTGATCGGCAAGGACAAGAGCATGGGCACGCGAGAAGGCGCCATCTGGGGACTCATGGGCATAGGCAAAGAAGCAATCCGGAAGGGTGTGGTCGAAGGTGGAGGTGCGAAGGTCGTCGGTGCCGAATGCGCGCTTGCGATGGAGGACCAGGCGCAATCAAGCTTGGTTGGCGCTGTTATGGTAAGCGCATATGCGCTGTCAAATGCAATAATGTCTCACTAGCTGGTTGTCCCTTAGGCATCGTTCCGGAAGCTCAATGGCCGGTCTGCGAAGCCCCAGCCCCTCGACACCGCGACTGAGTCAGATGCTGCTATCATCCAGCGTCTGCGGGACACATTGGGCGACTTCTTTGCGGACCGTCTGATCGGCGACAAGGAGTGGGCTCTCAGCGTGCTGCAGGGTAACGAGGCGAGCTGACCACAGTCGCTCTCGGCATGTTTGTCCACTATGTATCCCAGTGTATTTGTTTGTCTGTGTGCCACACCCGCGTGCCTGCCACTACATAAGCGACGGCCCGTACTATCACAGAATGAACGGTATGAGCTTGTAGGGAGTCTTCCTCGCCCAATCTACCCATTGTTGTCCGAACTTGCGCCTCAGCACCTCGTCCTCCACGCGTGCGCGATCGACAAATGCAAACGCCGCCAGGACGGCGAGCACGACCCCGGAAAAGCGCAGCGCTGAGCCCCACGGTGTGCTCCACACGCCGAGCGCACCGAGGAGCGACGCGCGGTCGCGCACGCACATGTACGTGCCGACGATGAAAGCGAGCGCGCCGCCGTAAGCGGGATGGCGCACGACGGCGTACGGTCCGTGCGTCTCGAGTTTGTGGTCGTCCAGCAGCGCGAGCCGAAATGTGAAGCGGGCGCCGAGGCGGCGGTAGCACCGCGCGCGTACGGCTGCGCCTGCGCACATAAGCAGGTGCCCGAGTGTGAAATAGGATGTCGGGTGCAGACGCATCCCGACAGCCGTTAGTCGCTGCGCGAGGTTCGCGGGAAGGAGGAACACGAATGCGGGGCACGGTCCGCATGTAAAGATGAGAAGGGTGGCTTCCGCTGAGAATAGCGCGTACAACGCATACTTCGTAGTTGGCTTGTCGTCAGAAAGTAGAGGCGGACAGGCAGGGAATATTTCAGCTCACCTTCAAGATGGAGCCGCCCCACACGAGGAGCCCAGGCAGGGTCTCCTTGGCGGGAGACTCGCGTCTGAACCTGTCCTGCTCTGACGTGCGCGGGTCTGCTGTCGGTTGTTGGAGTGCGGCGTACGCAGCAATGAGATTGCACCCTAGCATGAGAGGTTTCATGAGCGGGTGCTGTTCGAGGCTGTCTGTCGCGACCAAAAGCATCCTGGCCGGACTTGTCCTCGACGCGGAGTCGCGAAAAGTCCTGTGTGACGTGTCAGACGCGGTCACGAAAACAAGGCAGGCACGAGCCGCGACTGGACCGCGCCGCGATGTGGCGGTGCACGCCGACACCGCATTCTGATCTCAGCTGGGCGAACGACGGAGCCGGCTGCGCCAGCGACGTGGACAGTCAATGCGCAGGAAGGACCATGTATCAAGCATCCTAGGTGACATTGACATGGGCAAGAGTATGTACGAGTATAGTATGAATGCTAGTCACGAGTCAGGCGTAATTACTACAGTGTTGCCAGTCCGTTGCATGGTAGGTCCCTGGTTAACGGAACGTATGTACGCCTCCACCTCCGCCCTCCACCTCCGCTCCCTCCACGTGGTTTCGTGTAAGGCACCGGGTATGATTACGAGCCTGCGCTGCTCGCCTTCTTTCACCTCCTCGGCGCCCCGCGTCGTAGCCTCGAATATCGCCTGTCCATGCTCGGTCGGCACGATCTCGTCTTTCTCGCTCAGGATAAGCAGCATCGAGCGCGATAACCGGTGTAGCAGGGATGAGCTGTCCACCTGGGCGCGCGCCATAGCGCCGACAGCGTCCCACTTGTCGAGCGCGCAGCCACCTAGATAGTGGTACGGCAGCCAGCGTTGCGGGTACACCGCTTTCACCATCGCCGGGATGGATGCGAAGGGGTTCTCGAGCACAAAGCCCTTGACGTTCCGGTATTTGTCTGTGTCTCGCAGCCGCGACACGAGACAGACCGCCGCCGCGCCGCCGAGCGAGTGGCCGTAGATGACGATGTTCGACGACGGGAAGCGCTTGCAGGCGTATGCAAGGGCCTGCTCGTAGTCCGACATGATCCCGCGTTCGGTCGGGCGCCGGGGCGTCGATTTCCAAAACGAGCGCGGGGCGACTGCCAGGATCGCCGTATCGCTCATGGCATCAGAGGGCGGTGCCGCCTTCGGCGTAAGGCGGATGCCGAGCAGGAGACGTCGGAAAAGGGGTATCCGGCCCAGTGGTGTCCCAGCATTTCCTCACGTGAGGTTTAGTGCAAAGGTAAACACAGAGGCACCAGCAGATCGCCTACCTTGCATATAAAATATTACGGTCTTCGGGTCTGTAGCAGCTTGGGCCAATGCCTCCCTACAGACGAGCAAGCCGTAGAGAGCGTTTCCTCTTTCGCCCTCTATTGTAACTTCTTCGCAGCTTATGCCCTTGCCGATCTTCACGTCCTTCAGCTCCTCCTCGCGAGCGCCCGGTGGAAGATAACCTACAGGACACTGTTAAACGAGCTGCACGACAGCAAAACACTGACTTACCCATGTATATAATTCGGCGCTGGAATAGGACCATCATGATGCACTGAGGAAAAGGATAGCAGTGGCCACAACCTGAGCTCTTCGCAACGGTTATAGATGAAACAAGCGCAAAACACCCACTTTATATGTCCAAAGCACTATCGGCAGTCCTATGACGACCGCGACAGCAAGAAGCCCGGAAGGAGCCTCAGAAGATGGGACGAATGTCAGGGCGCCAAGGAGGCGCGGCTGAGTAAATTCTGTCAAACAAGAATATACGCTGGTCTCGACAGCGTGGCGTTGGACCACTAATCCGTCATGCCGTCCTGCCGTGGAATCAAGATTGCGCCGAAAACTTCTTTCGTTTATAGATGTCAAAATCGGTCGAAATGGTATCCTAGGGCAACTTCTCTTCCGAGCAAGCCATAGCCGGGGAATTAGCGAAGGGCGACACGCACTCAGCATTTTCCCCTCGCGATCCACAAAGCTTTGAAAATGCCGTGGTCTTGAGGCCATAGCGTTACTGTGTTGAGAGTTAGAGCAAAGGACGTACAATAAAATACGCGTACTGGTGGTGTGACGGAGAGTGCAGCGGCTATGTTCGAGAACAGTGGGTTCACTGAGCATGGCTTACGTCATCAGCGCAGAGCCGCTAGAAAACGTATGTTTCTCTATGACGAGCTTGGCTAGCCCAAGCCTGTCTTAATATTGGTATGTCTAGCCTGGTGGCTAAAGTCCGCGGCGCGTTGTTTGTACTGAGCGTTCCCTACTAGCGTGTGAGACTGGAGAGCCAAATGTTCGTGAGTCACAACATTGAAAGAGGTTCACAAAGTGGATAGGGTGTCATGATGAGAGCTCTAGTTGGGTAACATAGCCCCGCAAGCTGTGTAGGTGACGTGGCTATGTATAGACCTTAACTTTAGGCTCAAACTCTCGAGTCGGGTGCGTTGGTGGACGGTGGCGGTTAGTTAGGCACCCGACGCTTTGCAAAGATACGCAAGAGCTATAAGGGGTTTACCGTAAGCGCGCTCCTGAGCACATCGAGAGCCAAGATAAAAAAAGATTCCGTGCACAGATGAAAGGATAGGCAGGTGATGTACAGGCGAGGGTGCAGGGTCTTGTGCGGGGCTGGACGCGGGCAAGACCTGACGAAATCGGAAGGTGCGCGCATCAAAGAGAGCGCATCAAATTTGATGCGCCGAGGCCTTCTTATTCAAGCAGCCTCAATTTGTCCGCCGTCCGCTCCCCTTCGCCTAGCCGACAAGCACTTGAAGCGTAAGGGGCCACAAAACCAGTCACAATCTCCTGCCGATTTCCCTATACCACAGACAGGTTGGGAAAGTGCCCCTACCCAGATCCTCCAGTGAATTCCTCCGAGTGGTGTCGACGGGCCCGGCTTGGAGGCCTCATGGTCTGCCAGCGTGAGCTGGGCCCTGGGCCGTGTCGAGCCGAGCCGAGCTGCCCAGCCACGGCCCAAGTCATGGCCTGGAGGAGCAAGTAGACACGGCACCTGTAAGTGGGAAAACAAGCTGTTGTCGATACCGACGATATTTGCCATCACGAAAACAGACCCCGTTATGTCCACTTCAATCATACAAGGGCAAAACGAAGACGGGCACGAAGCGTGGCCTCAATAAGCATCAACGACCGATCGTGACCGTCGGAGTGTTGCAGCGCACCCTACGCGACACATTTTATCAAAAATTGTATGTCTTTTCGTGCTTTTTAACACGGTAACGCACGTTTGGACAGCATAGTGACGTGTCCTTGCTTGTCGTTTGCGGGCCACAGCTCGATGGCTCAGGCCTTGCGGCTTGTAGTCGTGCCTGAGACGGGCTTGCGAAAGCCCGACTCAGCGGCCTGGCATTGTACCGGTGATCTTGCAGCGGCCTGACATTGTACCATGCAGCGGCTGCCGAAACGAGGGCTGCTGTCGTCAGTCTATCGAGCAGCACCGCCTGGGAGATAAAACGATTTTTGCGCCTCGAGGAATGGCAGGTATGAAAGTTTCGCTCTAGATCAGGACTGTGACTATTCACTCAGCAGTTAATATCCCCTACTGCTGTACTTTGGGCGATGTCCCAGGATGATTCTCATGTTTATCCAGTGAGTTCCTTTGAATTTAGTCTATTTCAGTTGCCGACATCGAATCGGTGAACCCATTGGGGCGTGGAGTGCCGAGTCGCGGTCACGGCAGTTACTGGCGCCTCGCAAGGTCCTGGGCGAACTCTGACGGGGTGCTTGTGGTCAACGAATGCACCGTCGCCAAGCTCAGACGGTTTAAAGTCCTCGCTCTCTGCGAGGACGAACACCCGGCGTCTCCGCTACTCATCCCACTCTTGACGTCAGACTGCTTCGGCCGGCTCGGCATTATTGCGAACAGCGCCGGCTACGGACTCGTTGCAGAGGGCACGCCCGATAAAAGAAGCTGGACGACGGTTCGAAGCCTGCTTTTGGGGACCGTTCCATGCCTGCCAGCAGGTATGTCATTTGACTGACATGCGTGCGTCGCTTCGAGATTTAGCCTGCCTGCCTGCCTGTGGGCCGTCCCCTTCATGAGAGACATCGATCCAGCCGGGGTTAGTGGAAGTATCCTCAACATTAGTTCCTGTGGTGACTACTCTGTCATTCAGACTCTGTCCATTCCAAGTTTGGTGAGCCATGCTGATCATTACATTACTGACGGGTGGCACAGCACTCAAGGGTCGTACGAAATCGCTTAGGAAAGGCACCCTTCCTGGAACGTCGACATCGTCGACATTCAGCTGGCAGCTTCCCGGCGCCGAGCGGTGCGGTAACTCGCTCTGGAGGCTGCCTCGCATCCAAATATGCCGCCCCAAGCGCTCCATGTTCAGCCTTCAGGAAGATGCTCCTCGCCGGCTCGGCTCAGACGATCGGAGGCCTGAAGAAAGCAGTAAAAGCTCCCATCTGGACCGCTGGCCCTCGAACCTTCCGCTGCATCTGGAATTCGGGATAGAGACCATCTTTGACTGTAGCTGACAGGCAAGGGTAAGGATACATTGGCCAGCGCGGATAAATGTGCAAATATCGCACACACTCCACTGACTTTCATGGGATCGTTAAGGAAGCTGTGTTGGATATGTTCGAGATGTACGCTGCCAAGTCTGGGTAGTATCGAGCAGGAACACATACTTTTCGGCTGTTCCAGCCCTTCACACTCTCGTCTGGGAAAATGAAAGTCATTTCGAGCTGTATGGAAGTGTAACTGCGCTTTCATCGGCTTGCAATCGATCTTATGCTCCGTGTGACTGTTCGTCAGCTAGCGGGCCCCTTGCCGCGAGAAATAGAGGCCGCTCTCAAGCTAGTTGGCTCAATTCCTCTTCAAAGGGTTTCTCCGGAAGTAGCCTTTCATAACATCCCTCTACTCGCCCGTCTGCCACTGCGTGAGCATGTAGCAGCCTTGCCGCATGGCAATATTCCCCCTCCAAGGATAGTCTGTCGACATCCGTGCGCCGCACACCCGTCACAAATATAGCATGACTACCTGTCCCGTTCCCAACCATTCATACACGCCTGAAGGGCTCTGGACGGAATCCCTTTCGGACTTTGGAAATAGAGGTTTAGCCTCCGGGAAGCCCGACATAGTCTCCGCTCGGCTTATCCCGAGCGCTACTAAGCTTGCGAGAGTAGCAGAGAAGTACCTAACTTAGAGATAACACGTAATGTATGGGCTGCGTGCCTCATTTGCGACATGCTCTTCGTCCACGCTGAGCTTATACTCAGGCACGTCGACCTCACCGCGGAGTCCTGTAAGGAAATTCAAACCCTTTCAGTACCTGGTGTTCCATTAGCTAGGAGGAAGGCCTTAGGTCCGTGTTCTTCCACGTCAAGGTTCTTGACTGCGATAGTATCCGATTTACTACATTCTGTGACGTTTTCCAGGCCGTCTGCATGTTTCTTCTGCTTACAGTAAAGCCGTCTCTACGGCCTTAACAACTCTGCCCTCCCTGGCTGCGAAGGACGAGTCATACCCAATTTCCATCATCTAGATTCTTATCTACCCTTCAGGTTAGTGTACGTAACTCATATAAAAGACCCGCTTACAAGGTTCATGCAATCTCGGTCACCCCAGATGCTATACGTCCTTCGCAACTGAACAGTCGACGATCGCACCGCCTTAGACAACGTATGAGGGGACTTGAGGCATCGTATGAAGCTCTTGCGTCTGAATGGCCTCTGTCTTCTTAAGGGGCTTACCTGACTCGCATTATGAGAGGAAAGATAAAAGAATGGCCCACAGGTGGGGGTGGTCGTCCTACATCCAACTGCCAACAGCTAGTCGTACAACTGCAGTCACTTTTATCCAAGCTCCCCAAGACCTCTACTTTCTACACCCGACCGTTCCGTCTGTCAGGCTTTCTCCTCAGCAACCCGAGGCTAGCTTTTTATCGACCGAAACATGGCTGACGTTGCATCGTACCAAGCCATTTTTTTCCCTTCAGACGATCGCTTGCCCCACCTCGTTACGCTTAACACAACGCTGCTCCATGTTGGTGGTATGCCAGCCGTTGCGGAGCCGTTTAGATGCGGGAGAATGCCGCGCCCCGAGATTTTCATGGATTATATCGGAGACGGGATGGGTGCGCTGCCATGGGCTTACAAGGTGCGCCCACATCTTCGTATTTCGACGCGGATGGGCCCTGTCGCGGCTCACTCACGCGAGATCTAACAGGTTATCGACATCCTCGACGGCATGTCCCAAGGCTTTACGACACCCTATATTTTGTTCTACCCGGTCGTGTCTCGCGACCACATGCCTTTCCCCCTCAACCAATACGTCAGCGGGGTACAGGGCCGCGACTTCTTTGAGGAAGCCAGGGCATGGAGGGGCAACCTCGTGATCGCGAAGTACTCCGACATGAAGTACTCCGCCATGACCAACGCCTCCATGGCTGACTTCCCCATTGTGAAGAACTGGCTCAAGACGCATCGTATGGAATGATGCGCATCGGTAATACTCGTTTTGCCATGTCTTTCAGCGAAAAGCGTAGCGCACATCCTCTTCTCTTTGTGCCGTGCTAGCGAGCAACGTCTTCTATTCTTATGGTATTATACTGCTGATACACGCATACATACATGCTGGGATATACGACCACTCCTGTACCGTACGCAGCTTGGAATATATTGGATTCGATCAGATATTGTCATGCAAAATTTGTACTAGACGCTCAGGCTCGTCCCATTGGTACTGTCCATCTCGGTTAACTGCAGGATACATAGTAGTCAAACATGCAACTTACAACATGATTCGCATTCTCAAGTTTAATAAGCGATGTATTCCGCATTCGCTGTCCGGGAGGCAGTTGCTCCTGCAGGAGTTCATGCAGAACTTTCGCCGACCAAACCATCGTATAGACGGAGCGATCGCACCACAGCGCGACGATATTCACGCCCGGAAGCACAACATCGGCATCAAGGAAAGTACGACGGAAATGGCGCTCGTAGACAGATTGCGGGACGTGCGAGATGGCGACGGGCAAGCGGACGAGGTTACCCGGTTCGAAGATGCGTTCAGAATCATCCGGGGACATCGCGCGCAGGGTGGGAAGCTGCTCCTCTTTGCGGTTGAGCAGGTTTTCCGGTGTAATGTGTGCGAGGTCGGAGACGGCAGTAAAGTAGCCTGTCACCCAGTTGCCAAACGCTGCGGGCTTGTCTCCGACAGGAATTGCCGGGTCACTGTAGGGGGGAAGTTGGCCCACGTCGAGGTCTGCCCCATACAGACCTGACGGCGGGTCTGCAAATGCGGACTATGAGATGTCTCGACATGCTCACAGACGAGATGTGCGCACCGTACGCAAATACCGTGCGGAGGTAAGGCTGCAACACTGTCTTCTGCTCGCTGTCCAGAGTCCTTGGGTCGCCAAAAAAGGAGAGCAAAGCCAGATTGCCCAACGACCATGTTAAGAAGGCGAGTCCGCCGCGCATCTTTCCTTCGTGCGTCGTCGTCGCTGGGATGCCGAGCGACTGGCACACATACACGAGGAAACAGGCGAATTCCCGTCCGAAGTTGCGCAGAGCAGACGCCTGCACCTCGATGTCGCTTCTCGTGAACTCGGACAGTTCGTCGAGTGTATATGGAGTCGAGCCGGTGTAGTCGCGCATGTTCATGGCGATCAGACGCAAGCCGTACTTTGAGGCGTGTGGAAACATACGCTCGAAAATACCTAGAGTCAAAATGTCCAGCCAGCTGGTGAGCGATGAAAGACTAGATAAACGATAATTTTATGTACCGCCGTTGATCGTTGCCCCATGGATGAGGACGACAGTAGTGTAGTCTTGCACTCCGGACGGGACGCCACTATCGGTGTAATAAAGAGTGGTGCCTTTCTCATCTATACGTGCGAAAGGCATATCGAGCGGTTGGTCTATAGTTCGATAAAGCTTTATTATACCTTATATACGTTTTGTCGCAGATTCCATGGTCCGGCATCCTGTACACGGGTCGTCATTTTCGCAGGGCCAAAACCGGCGCCGAGAGCGTTAATACTGTGCCTTGCGAGTTCTTTTCCCCACGCAACATTGAAAACGCTGATGGAGGCGGCGGGCAGTAACCGTGGGAGCTAAAACTACGCATTATATACCTATGATAGAAGCTCGGGCAGTACATCTTACTCAAGGCGTACTGATCGCCTACTGCGAGAATGATGCATATGGTTGCTGTGTGCGGTCGTTAAAGCCATTGGACATGAAAGGTTCGAATTGATCACACTGTTTTGCGAGCACGAGCTCGCTTCCGTCGTACTGTGCCACTTCTGTATGATGATGGGAGGGCCAGTGGGGGTCAGAAGTGACTGACCGGTCAGGTCAACCGACCATCAATTGACGGGTCAGTGGGGTCAGGCGCCCAAAACAGCCGCTGAGCGTCCATCAACGACCAGGCTGCTCGATGCCGTCGGGGACGGCGAAGACTCAAGAGAGCAGGTAATGATGGCAAAAACAGTCTCAACACTACGTACTCCCGACAATAAAATATACTTTGATTTTTCTCCATATTGCTGCTCTCGTGTCTGTGCAACTTCGATGGCGACACCGCTATCTAGCGTGCTACAAAGCAACCCTGGCCGGTCTCGCAAGGGTGCGTGGCAGATATTATTCAGTGGTAAGAAGGGAGCTATTACAGGCTCGCGAGAAATAATGGTCCTCACTGCCATCTTCGCGGGCTAAGTTATAACATTGACGATGACCTCACATAAACGGCATGACAAATCAAACCCGACCTCGGCAATAGCCGACTGACCGGTCAACAACTGACCCTCAGACCGGTCAGACCCGGGGTCAGTCCCAACACTGCTTCTGTATAGTAAGTAATTATCCGGGACGGCGGCGCCAGATAAATACTGGATCCTAAATCAGATGTTGTCATGCAGAATCTGCACCAGCCGCTCAGGCTCGTCCCATTGATACTGTCCATATTGTTAGCTACGGGGCATGCAGTATCCTGCCATGTCGCTCACAATATGATTTGCATTCTCAATCTTGACGAGCGACGTATTTCGCATTCGCTGTCCGGGCGCCGGTTGTTCCTGCAGGAGCTCGTGCAGCACCTTCGCTGACCAAATAGTCGCATAGACGGAGCGATCGCACCACAGCGCAACAACCTTTACATCCGGAAGCACGGCATCGGCGTCAAGGAAGGTGCGGCGGAGATGTCTCTCGTGAAGAGACGGCGAAGCCTGCATGACGGCGACGCACGAGCGGGCGAGGTTGTCTGGTTCGAAGATGCGCTCAAAGTCGTCCGTTGGCATCGTGTGTAGTGTTGGGAGCCGTTCCTCTCTGCGGCTGCGCATATTCTCCAGTGTGATATGCGCGACGTCGGGAACCGCAGTCGAGTAGCCCGACACCCAGGTACCGAATGCCGTGGACCTCTCGCCGTCAGGAGTGGCTGGATCGTTGAAGGGGGTGAGCAGACCTACGTCGGGATCCGCCCCGTATAAGATTGATGGTGGGTCTGCAAGGTAGGACTCTCAGAGAAGTCTAGACGGGCACACAGACAGGATTTGCGCACCATAAGCAAATGCCGTGCGGAGATACGGCTGCAACACTGCCTTCTGCTCGTCGCTCAATGTCTTGTGGTCGCCGAAAATGGAGAGCAAGCCTGAAGTGCTCAGGGACCATGCCAGAAATGCAAGCCCGCCATATACTTTCCCGCTGCACACCGTCGTCGCTGGGATGCCGAGCGACTGACATACATACACGAGGAAACATGCAAATTCTCGGCCAAAGTTGCGCAGGGCAGACGCCTGTACCTCGATATCACTGCTTGTAAACTCAGATAGTTCATCAAGCGTATATGGAGTAGAGCCGGCGTAGTCGCGCATGTTCATGGTGATGAGGCGCAGGCCGTACTTTGACGCGTATGGAAGCATGCGTTCGAAGATGCCTAGAGTTAGCCGGCTCAATCAGTCGTCGAGCGATGAGTGACGAGACGATTTAATTACCACCGTTAAGAGTCGCTCCGTGGATGAGAACGACAGTGGTATAGTCTAGCACTCCGGACGGGATGCCGCTATCAGCGTAGTAGAGAGTGGTACCCTTCTCGTCTATGTGTGCGAAAGGCATGTTGAGTGGCAAGGCTGAGATTTGAGAAGGCCAGCTCTCACGTTTTATACGCTATGCTGTGTTTGAAATAAATAGCGCCCCGTATAAGTATAAGCCACTTCCTCAAGCTGCGTCAGGGTCAAAGCTACGGAAGCACAGCGCTTCTGAGGGCACTAACACCGCGGTCTGCCGGTTCTTGTCTCCGAGAAGTAACGAAAATGCTGATGGATTAGTACAATGCGGTGCGACGGTCGACGTAGCAGGCAATGGTCATGGGAGCTAAACCTACACATGTGCCTGCACGGAGCTCGGCCGCGGTGCATTTTGCTCAAGGCGCACCAATCGCATGCTTCAAGAATGATGGTTACTTCCTGCCACCGTTGTGTGCACAAGACGGAATGGGTGTCTATTTGATTGCAATGCTCCGCAAGCGCGAACTTCCACCGCCATGTCCGAGCCTGAGCGGGCCAACGCGTCAAATTCAAGTTCGAGCGTTTATTTGGCTTTCTCCAGGCACAATATTCTGCCACAAGATATTCACTAGGGATCTTTAGTGACGTTCCTGAGCTGTGTGGCGTCATGGTTCCAGATGTTAGAGATGCAGGCGCTCGAAATGGGATGGCGTGGAAGGACCGGGTCGCTAGCGGCTCGCGTGTATCGGCAGGGAGTAGGCCGTCCGAACAAGATTGCCGCTTGATTTCTCCAAAACAACATAGCGGCCGAACGAGACCCCCCCTCCCCCCCCAATCGGTCTGGCCAGCCGGCCTGATTGGCATTGCATTAATGGAGGCGCCGCGGACTGTTCACGCCGCTTCGCAGGGTACTCCCACACATCGTGCAAATAGATCAGTCATTGACGGCGCAAGTTCCTACAATAGCTTCAGCCGTTCATTACTATGGAGAAATATGTAGATATACCTATGACCGGAACATATGTTGCTTAACAGACATGCCGACATGTTGTGGATGTGGGCCAAGACAAGTGCCACGAAGGGAGGCTTTGGCGCCTATCAAACGATGCGCCATCAAGCCGACTGGAGGCAGCGCCTTAGGTACCGATTCCCGACCTCCGTCTCGCCGACACCACACCACGCGGCCACGCACTCGCATCATGGCGCTGAGCGAGAAGGCTAAGGGCAAACAACGAGCTGGGCCTATCCAAGAAGACGACGCAGGCGAAGGGTCAGCAAAGACGAAGCCACTGGTAATACGCTTCACGGAGGGCATTGAGGACTTGAGCCTCCTCGTCGAGCAGGATGACGCTGTCCGGGACATGAAGCGTAAGGTCTGTTTGCTATACTTTCCTTGTGATATCTCGTTCATGGCTGCTGTAGATACGAGACGCGCGGCCGTCGCTGACAGATCGCCGGCTGCGACTTATCCACTTGGGCCGGTTGCTCACGGACGGGACCAACCTGTACTCGTGGCTCGAGTCCTTGGAAGAGAGGCAACGCAAAGCACTGGAAAGTAGCGAAGGACAAGATCAGACGGCAAGTCCGAGTATACCCACCACTTGGCTTCACTGCTCGGTAGGACCCAAGCTTGAACCCGGGGAAGAGGAAGAGACGAAGGTTCAGGTGAGTCGTAGTTTACACTTGTAGCATACAATATGCTTGATGCTTCAAATCTCGGTATACAGAAAGCCCAATTGAAACCTTTGAGGGGCTTTGACAGACTAGCGGCTGCTGGTTTCTCCCAGGAAGACATTGCGAATATCCGTTCACAGTTTCACGCCAATTCGGCAGGAGACTACTTGGACCATGAGTTCAGCACAGAAGAGGAATGTAAGCATAAAATTTTATTTGTCCGTTAATCTCTATCTCACTTTGCGGTTCGCAGTTGACGAGCATGTTCGGGCCCTTGAAGAACAGTGGATAGACTCGATAGACAACCACGGTGCAGAGTCGCTGTCCCAATCCTCCCTGCGTGCGACATTACTCAATGGGGTTGTCATCGGATTCTTCTTCCCCATACTGCCGTATTTTTTCTTCTATGAAAGGAAGCCTGCTGTGTTTTGGGAAGACGGGTCTGAGCACGAAGTTATCGAACGACCTATATTTTCGTGAGTGGCTGCAGTGACTGCTCTGTCGTTGACATTGTTTGACTCGTGACTATTTTAGGCGACGCATGCAGATGGGAATCACAATTGGCATGCTCATGAACGTGGTTTTCGGCATGTGGACGTACGTATTGACGTCTGCATGAGGACAGCTCGCAGATAGGTCGGACTGTGTGGATATTCGGTGCCTATAATTCCGTCATGATATTGTGTAACCCTTGAATATCCGGACATTGGATACTAGCAGTAGATGTATTTGAATATAATGAACGTACACTACTCGTAAAGCTTGTGCAGGGCTGAGTATACGATAGTCATTGCGCTTATGTCACCCATCAAAGCAGCCAATAATTTCCGCGCGTGGTCTGTGGCCTGTTCAACTCGCGTCTACAATTTTCTGGCTCTCCTCTCGCCTTTGTCCACCTTGCACCGATACCCCTTTCTCTTTGTCTCTTCAACGTTATACTCAAAACATTGTGCGTTAACAAACTTACTCTCGAACCACAACGTCGCCTGACCCCCTGTAGAGCAAGATGGACTTGCAAACACTGTCCAACCTCTTCGCCACGACCTACAGCTCTGACCCCAATGTACAGAAGAGCGGAGAGCTCCAAATCCGCAAGGTCGGTAGAGGCGGCAGTCTATGTGCGGATCCTCTGGAGTTGACACCAAAATTCGCAGCTCGGCGCGCAGGAAGGCATGATTACTGCCCTGTTGCAGATTATCGCCAACGATAACGTCGACATGTACGTGTGGAACGTGATTTCAACGTGTCTTCGTGTGCTGAGCGTTGTGCAGGGCCACGCGGCAAGCGGGCGCGGTGTATCTGAAAAATCGTGTGTATACTTCATATTTCGTCGATGCCGCTAGCCCTCGCGCAGATCAAGTGCCCATCGCGCAGTCGGACAGGAGCACCCTCAAAGGCTCCATACTTCAACTTCTTTCCGTCTCCCCTTCGCGTGGTATTACTGTCCAGCTCGCGAGCACCCTAAAAAATATCGTCGCACGCGACTTCCCCGAGCAGTGGCCGACGCTATTAGATGACGTAAAGCGGCTGCTCGCGAGTAGCAATATCCGCGAAGTTGTTGCGGGATGTGTGGCTTCTCTGGAAATGGTCAGGGCATTCCGGTAAATAACCAATCGTTCTCAAGCATTAGGACTTTGAAACGCTCACTCGAGATGTGCAGCTTCCGCCAAACTCAGGATATCCTTCCCGAGCTCGCCACCCAACTCTTCCCCACCCTCGTCAACATTGCCACTCAGATTCTCAACACTCCGCCAGCGAATGCAAGCCAGGAGATCCCTCTCATGCTCCACCTTATCCTGAAGACCTATAAGACTAGCATCGTCCTACACCTTAGTCCACATCAGCAGCGCCCCGAGAGCTTGGTTCCCTGGGGTCGTCTTCTCTTTCAGGTTGTCAACCTTCAAATCCCCAAGGAGGCCGTTCCTGAGGATGAAGAAGAGCGGGAACGCAGCGAGTGGTGGAAGGCCAAGAAGTGGTCGTACGGCATCTTAGGACGCCTGTTCAATCGCTTCGGTAACCCTTCACAGCTCCCTAGCTCCATGAAGCAGGAATACGCGGACTTTGCCCATCACTTTGTCACGACATTCGCTCCCGAGATCTTCAAGATCTACTTGCACCAGGTCGAGCTTGTGGTATCTGGTCAAGCATGGCTCTCCAAGAAGTGTCAATATCAGATCTTCGCGTTCTTCACTGAGTGGTCAGTAGTCGCATCGCTAATGCACCGGTAAGGTGACTCAAACGCGCTCTTTTCAGCGTGAAGCCGAAGTCGACTTGGGCAATGCTCAAGCCCCACTTCGAGACCCTTGTTTCTTCGTATGTGTTCCCTCAGCTTTGCTTTAATGCGACAAAGGAGGAGCAGTGGGAATCGGACCCCATCGAGTATCTGCGCATCTCCGTTGGTACGCTTGTCCACTTTGAACAAAACACCACCACTGACCACGTAGCTTCATTCCAGACGAGTTCGAAGCGTATGACACGCCTACTTCTGCAGCAACGTCATTCCTGCTGTCGCTCGCCAGCAACCGCACAAAAATTGCATTCATGCCTTTGCTTGGGTTCATAAACCGCGTCCTGAACTCGTACGTAAAATTTCCCGCTTCTAATAGCGCTGCAGCTGACTTGTCGCAGGAAGCCTGCTGCTCCTCAACGATTCGGCGCCCTCAACATGACCGCGGCTCTCGGCCACTTCATCATGAGACACCCAGACGTAAAGGACAACATGGAGCAGTTCTCTGTGCAACATGTCCTTCCCGAGTTCGCAGCATCGGAACCGTACATGCGCGCGATCGTGAGTCGTCTTCTCAAAACCCAGGGGTCCCCACTCTGATTGTGCTTGGCAGGCCTGTGAAGTCCTTGGAACGGTCGAGAAATCTGGTCTTAAGTGGTCGAGCGAACAGGTGAGGCCTCGTGTGCAACGCCTGATTGTGACGAATTTCTGCTAATTACAATACGTATAGCACCTCCAGTCGCATTTCAATGCACTTGCCACGTGCCTGGATGATCCTGAGTTGCCTGTCCGCGTTCATGCAGCTCTTGCTGTTACCGAGATGGTCATCAACCACGAGTCTGGTACGTCCCGGCCGCCTGATCTTCAGCTCTCCGTGTCTCGCTCATAATTTTGTAATGTAGTTAAAGATGCCGTCGCCCCCCAGGTCGGCAAGGTCATCCAGAGTGAGTTTGGACGCGAAGATGAAACGTCGAGGCTGACGCATCTGACTAGCATTGCTGAAGCTGTCCGAGGAGACAGACCTTGATATCTTGAATACTTGCATGGAGACTATGGTGGATCGCTACCAGGCCGAACTTCTTCCCGTTGCTGCTGAACTCACCGCCCGCCTGGTAAGCTGTCTCACTCCTCCACGACCTTGGCTCAGGTGCTTACATAACGAGCGCTTGATAGTGCGAAACCTACACGCGCCTCGTTCTGGAGAGCATCGCCGCGGAAGAGGCTACCGACAGCAAAGCTGTCGACCTGGAGCGTATCATGGACGATGCAGGCGAGGACAAGGTTTTTGCTGCGATGGGTGTTGCGAAGACGATTACAACCATCGTCGCGTCCGTAGACTCGTCGCCCGAGATCCTGGCGCAAGTGCAGGAAGTGATCATCCCCGTCATTGTTCTTACTCTGAAGAATAAGCTTCTTGGTGCGTTTCTTTTTCTTCTAATGAAAGCTCAATGATTAGGTGTTGATCACGGCCGTAGATCTCCTGGACAATATGTACGAACTTGTGGACAGCCTTACCTTCAAGCTTCGTGCCGTCGTGCCGAGCATGTGGCCCGTCTTCGAGCTCACCTATAAGCTATTCAAGTCCGATGCCGTGGACTTCCTGGATGGTCAGTGGGGATCAACTCGTGTTGAGCGTATTTGGCTGATGCGTTCTTGCAGAGATGCTGCCGTCGCTGGACAACTTTGTCTCGTTTGGCAGTGACGTCTTTAAGGCGCGCTCGGACTATAGGCAGATGGCATTGGACATTTACACGACCTCGGTCACCAGCGAACACCTCGGCGAAAACGACGCCGTCAACGGCTGCAAGCTCGCAGAGTCTTTACTGCTGAACCTCCGCGGTCACATCGATGAAGTACGTTGCTCCTGCCATGCAATTTTCTACACATAACTCACAGTTTTGCTCCTGAAGGGCCTGCAAACTATCGTTCAGACCGCCCTCAACCTAATAGACAGCATTCAGACAAACTCGCTCCGACTCGCGAACCTCGAGGTACTTATCAATACCGTACTTTACAACCCTACGGCCGCACTGCGCATCATGGAGGCCATCCGCCCTGGCACATCGCGCCTCTTCTTCGACACGTGGTTCGAGGCGATCAACAGCGACACCCGTCTGCCGCGCGTGCATGACAAGAAGCTTACACTCACCGCGCTCTGCGCGCTGCTCGAGATGGACCCGTCGACTGTGCCCGAACCTGTCCGGGACGGTTGGCCGCAGATCGTTGGGGGCGCGCTGAGGGTGTTCAAGGACCTCCCTCGCGCCATTGAGGGTGAGTCTCAGGCAGAATGTTGTTGGGTATCGATGTTGACTTCGGTTTGTAGCCCGCAAGGAGCTCGAGCAGTCTTTCCAGGCGGACACCGATTCTGATGGCGACCACGACGATGGTCTTCTGAATCTTGGTGACGAGGAGGGTACGTAAGCATCGACTTCGGGACTGGGCCTTCTAGTCTCACCTAATGTTGCTCCAGATGACGTGTGGGACTCCGACTCTGCCTACATTGAGATGCTGGCGAATGAGGGCGCACGGCTCCGCGAAAAGTCTCTGAAGCACGATGCTGGAGACGACATCTCCGAGTTCTCTGACGACGAGTCGGATATTGCCGAGGAGCTCGGTTACATCAGCCCACTAGACACAGTCAACCCGTACGTTTCCTTCAAGCAGGCCCTGACGAGCTTCCAGATGAAGGACGGCCACAATTATCAGCGGGCGACGACTTCGCTGAGCCAGGAGGAGCAGATGTTCTTGATGGAAGTCATGCGCATCGCGGAAGAACACTCGCAGACGACTGCCTAGGTGATTAACTCACTGTACTTCTCGCATCTTCCTTGCCTTCCTTTGTACGTTCACGTATCTCTTCGTTCCGTTGTATCGCCGTGCGTCGTGTTCGAGTCGAGTCATTGTTTCCCTCTGTTGTTATGAATATCTCCTGCACAATCCTACCCCGTATAATTAGGTTGGAACTTCTGACACTATATAATGCTCGTTTACATATGGGTGAATGCCCTTCCCCGCCAAATAGATGAGTTGCAACAAGAATGCACGTCGTCGACGCTAATTGTGGCCGGTCGACCTTCGGCTTTGCTATAGGGATAACTTGCTTCAAAGGATCGGCGTCTCAACGAAAGTTAGGATGGTGCACGGTAGTAAGATGACGCGTTACACCTCGTTCCTGCGCAAGTTGTCGCCCACGCCGCCACCTGACGAGGGCGGTTTCTTATCGGACACTGGACCACGAGCCATACAGTTGCTCGCCATCAAATGCTACACTCCGCTTCCAGTTGCCATCATACACTCGTCTACTGTATGGGAAAACTAAAAACTTTCGAGACATAGTTAATCTGGCAAGTACCCAAAGCGATTTACAAGTGCCCCGCAAGGAAAGGTACAACTTCGCCACTAGTCCAGATGCTCTCTCGCAGCGAGTTTGACTTGATCCTACGCTGATACAGATGTGTGCTCGAATCTCGGTTAAATGCTCTTGTTGTTGTTTTTTTTTCGCGCCTTGCTGAATACCCTGGAGAAACCCAGCATACAAATGTCAGTGAATTGAAATGTGGATTACCTAAGTGGCTGCGCGGTGACGGGTAGATGCGGTCTGCACTAGTTCTGTAAGTACAACCCAAATGTTCCTGTACGTGAAGATGGAGCGAGTTACTGCACCTCCGTCATAGACCATCCTGGGCGATCAAGATCTTGTTTACTCGGCCATACCTAATACCCAGCGCCACTTTCTTGCGCCACGAAGCGGAGGTTCAAATGATCAAGCTTTCAAGCTCAATTCTCGTCGTACACGCAGGCAAGAGTTGAGGCCGGTGAAATCTGAGGAATGAGGCTTGTCCAAACGTTAAACTCGCCCTTTTCGTTGCGCGGCCCGAGACATCAAGGTGGTGAGTACCGTCAAATAATCAAATAACTGGATGAGCTTGAGTTGTATTGATGTCGTAGAACTGAACATGGCTTATGAGCGAAGGAGTCGGCAACAGCAAGCGTGAGCAGTAGCGGGCTGGCGGCAATGCAGACTATTCAGAGCTGCAACGATGCTCCGCGATTTCAGGCCCGTTGCCACGGACTATATGTCCCAAAGCTGACGCAAAGTCTATGGAGCATCGGTGAGAGCCTCATTAGGTCCAGGCTCACTATCTGCGTCAGAGGTGACGTCGGCGCTTACGACGCCCGCCCACCGCCCCAGACAAAAGCCCGTCGGGTGCATTATCCCTCGATTTTTCCCTCAATTCTCTCAACACCTGCCTTCACATATCTTTCACCTTGTTCAGGGTTCCGACTTTCTGTTGTCGTGGTGTAAACCCTGCTGTCCCTCCTCCATCCCCGGTTTTAGTATTCTTGATGCGCACGATTACTCTCAGCCTCTTCGCTGTCCTCGACGGCCAAGCGCGGTCAGAACACGCTCACGAGTGTTTCCTGGCTCTTCATCCTGCTGCTGGGCTCTGCGCACGGTCTTGCGCTTCTTCAGTCCTGTCCCACCGCCTGCCTAGTGTTCAGGTGGCGAGCTCAACGGCCTTCGAAATATGCATGCTTCAGCCGTCTAGGATGGATCTTTATCTGGGCTCAGGAGTAGGAGAGAGCGGAGCGACACAGCCGAGATGATTTCTGGTGTGTCAGAGACTTTTATACCACAGATATCCCTACCATAGCCTCTGTCCCTAGATACTATGAAGAGCATCTTACCTCCGTGCGGGGACATCCGCACGCGTCTCAAGGTACCACTTCCCCACTGGGTTCGCGCATCCTCGGTCGTTTCATACGGCAGTCGGATGCACGATTTGCCTGCTATTACGCTGTGGCTAATACTCTATCAGTGTCGAGACGCCATGATGCTCTTCGTGCCCCACTTCTCAGTTTGTTATTAAATCATGTTCTGTTTACTCTTCTCGAGGAGTGTGTTGATTGCCCCGTCAGAATCGATGTCACTATGTCCTTGTTGAGCCTATAAAACTGTTACCATATGCTCTACTTAATGTCGACATAGGAAACCTCTTCGGCGTTAGGTTGACGTTGGATGCTGTCAGGCGTGCCTGCACAGGCCTTGGCTAACTACGACTGAAATGGAACGAAGACTAAAACGGTGTGCAGTACTAAGAACCTCTTATGCATGCTCTGAAGCTTTACACACATAGTCCTGCGTTTGAATCGAGACATGCAGGGTTAGCTCCAGCCGTGCTTGTCGTCCACAAGAGCTATATTAATCTTGGCACGCTCGCGCCCTCTGACCCGAACAGAACAGCTTCCCTACATAAGTGTGACCTTTTGTCATTTGTGACCGAGTTTAGGGGCCATCCGCTGCGTCTAACTAGAGCCAGAAGCCTTGGACGCGGGGGGATAAACGACGGGCGCCGATTCAAAGCGGCGAAGTCGGAGAGTACTTGCGCCAGAGTTGAACCAAAAGAAGTACTTGAAATCAGGTATATCACCAATAATACATAGCAGACATTCGATACTAAGCGGGAAACCCTCCTCGCACTCAAACAGACAGACTGCAATCAACCGAGACCCATCACCGTCTGACGAACGCTGGACCACTGGTAGGCCTGTCTGTCTTCAGATTTCGCATGCAAAATGAGCAAGACGTTCACAGGACGGTCACCAAAGGTATGTAGGTAGTTTCGCGAGAAGCTTCAACCATGAGTATGGCCGTGTTTCAGCAACTTGGACCCTAAGCCCGCGGGTCAGTTGACATCGGCGAAGACGAGATGTTTTCGGGTTTGCAATAAGCCCAACTCGCGTGTCCAGCTCAGAAGCAGATTAGTGATGCTTGGGAAGAGGCTGACGCGCACCGGAGAATGCTTTGTGCCTATGAGGACAAGCGTGGCCGAGCTGAGTCTCGACGCAAGCCGCCAGTTCGAGCCCCATGTGCAGGTTGTGACCGCCGACTGCTGGTGTCGCCCGCGCGCTGTCAGTAATGGAGAGCTAGAAACTCATTTTGAGCATGCTGTTCTTGAGTGCGGCCTGCGTTGTTGCGCCGCATCGGTCCAATGTTACGGCGGTTGCATCTATTGTCGCCATCAGATTCAGCGCACCTCATTCCCGTCTCGTATGTATATAGCCTGAGGATATGTTTCAGCACTTGTAGCCGAGCTCCCTCGTTCTTTGCGCCGGACACCGTTCATTGCTCCTCTGGAGCCCGTAACGATATCGCCGGACGAGATAGTTGCGAGCCGTCGCGCCTCTTAACCTCGGCCTGAAGATCACAGAGTAGAGGCCGTGTCGACAGACGCGAGCCTGGACTGCATCGGGCTTGCATTCTGGGCGGCTGCTCATGCAACTCGAAAGCTTGTTTGGCCGGAGCACTCGTAGGAACATCTAAGCTCGAGATCTTCGTCGCCGCTATGGGGATATTTTCACTATGCTGCGTATCTAGGGTCGAAGATGTTAACAGCGGCGTTGTTGATTGGGCATCGACTGGAATGAGCCAGCTATGGGCCGGCCTGGGGTGAAAGAGGAGGTAAGTGTGACTTGGGTCGTGTGAGCTGAATGTGCACCTGTGAGTTATTGCTGGAGGCTGAGTGGGAGTGACCCCAGGAAGCTACTGCGGTCGGCTCAGATGGTGTACTTATAAGATCGTTATATCGATTATTGAGTAGGACTGGCCCGTTGAAAACTAAAAACAAGTGGGTTAGCACGGCTTCGCCCGGAGCTTTCGTGCATGCCTTTTCGCCTTTTGTTGGCTGAGTAATAAGGCTGTCCTTGGGGAGCGAAGTCGTGCCGCTGTCCGGGCCCCGCCACGGTTTGGCTTGTCGGAATATTCCGCCTTCCTGGCGCGTGTCTTCATCCCCACTCTCGCACCTACTCCGTCCAGTCTTGCCTTCTACATTTTCCCCTATGGATCGTGAGCCAGCCCAGATTTTTTCAACTCCTTCAACAAGCTCGAAGGCTCCGTTCGCACCCTCAGGCACCACAGGCAGCCAGCTTACCGCCGTCTTCATCTGCCAACCTGCCCCTGGCGAATCTTAAAGGCTGTCGCACGGTAGAACATTATCTCACCGTCCTGGACACCGCTTGTCGAGGCCCTTGAGCCAGGTCAGTCCGGCCACCGGCTCACCAGCTAGCGCACATCCCCCATATTGGCCAAAGTTACCTCGCCGCTGTAACCCTACTCCCCATACATGGTCAAGGCTCTAAATACCGCCCCGCGTCACCTATATCAGCAGTCTGAGCAGTATATCTCTCCATATCTACCTCATCTTCCCTGCCACCGTCCAGTAAACCATCGCTGGGAGCTGAAAAAAAGTCGTCGACCATGGCAAATCGTCATTTCCCCCCAGAGCTGGTTAACAAGGTTGTTGGCCACGTCTGTGACCAGGCAGACGGAGCAACCTTGAAGGCTGCGTCCCTTGTCTGTCTCCAATGGCAGGCCATCAGCCGTCCATACGTCTTCCATAGAGTTGTTGTCACCACCCAGACAGGCCTCGAAAGCCTCGAAGCCTTCCTCCAATCCAACCCAGACGTCACTCGCCACATCCGCATTCTCGTCGCCCACCCAAAGTCTGCCCAAGTGCTAGACTCGGCGGCCTGGGTCACGGACGTGCCGTCCCTGCTTGCGCCGTTGCTCGTGAACCTGCAGGCCATCGAGCTCATCGACCTCCACGAGCAGGACGCGAACCTCGGCGTGGACTTCGGGCCCAAGCTCGCCGACTTCACCACCGTCCACACTCTCACGCTCCGCGCCTGCTTCATGGACCCCCCGCTCTTGTACACAGTGATTTCCGCGCTGCCCGCGCTCCGCTCCCTCGTCATCGCGGCCGTGCTCACCTTGCATGGTGGCGGGGGCCCGAACCTGCAGCAGCTGCGCGGCCCACGCCTCGAGTCGCTCGACATGTATTTCACTCCTGCGTACCTCGACGGGATGGAGAGTGTCCTGCCCTGGCTCGCGACGACCGAGACCGTGCAGAGCATTCGCTCCCTGAGGCTCATAGTGCGTCTACACGACTCGAGAGCTGTGGGCCAGTTCATCGAGGCAGTGGGCGGAGAGCTCGAGGAGCTCGATTTAGAACTCGAGGCCTTTTTGGGACTGCCTCTGGAGACGGCAAGTGAGTTTCTGCCCCGGTTAGCGACCAAAATTTACCTCACAAGTTTTGTAGCGATGAAGCAGAACATAAGCATCGTCAAATGCAGCAGGCTGCGCTCGTTCGCCCTTTATGATAATGACGTCCTGTCGGTGGCGGCCCTCGGGTTCATTAATGAGCTGAATTCTCCCCACTTAGAAACGATCTCGCTCACCGTCACGAGCGAAGCGGACGACCCCGAGCAGCTGCCGGATCTGTCGATGCTCGCCGCTCCCCTCGCCCGAGAGGCATTGAGCGCTCTCAAAGCCGTCCGTATCGGTTATCAAGGACCTCTTGCCATCCACATTGTCCGAGAGAGGATCCAGATGGCCCTTCCTGAGGTCCACTTCAGAGGGCATCTTATCGTCTTCCGTGCTTGAAAGATTAAACGTTGTAAGTCTTCATCCTTCTTGTAGAACTACTCTGAACGAACCTTCGTCTGTGACGCAGTGGTGTAGCCCCCATGCTCTTCAACACTCGAACAGCTAGAAATTAACCTTCCGCTCGTCAGGTATAGTCACAAATGATAAATATCTGTTGTCTCTTTCCATGAAGTCCACTGCTAAGAAACGTACTTGCAACCATGACCAAAGGATGGTCAAACAGTGGCGTGGCTCGCTCCAACTTCGCCCCGGAAGCCGAAGTACCGTGACGACTACGACACGACTTGCGGCGGTGCAAACTCAGATTTAGAAGAAGCTCGGCTAACATGCATGTTCATGATCCAGGGTGATACCGGCATCGTCGAGCACTGACCCCGCTAATTTTTTCTCGAATTACGATGATTTTGGGGAGTTGTCGGAAAAACCCGATATGGGCGCTTCCTTTCGGTCTGGTCGTAAAGGTGCAATGTATTACCATCCGCTCCAAGACAGCAGGTGAAAGCAATGCTGTTAGCAGACCCACCATGTGAAGACGAGCTTCGCCTCGTCTTCATGTTGCGGATGCTGGAGGTTTTGACCACTCGCGTAGTGCCGGCGTTACTGCCCACCCCGGCGCTTGCGAAGGGTCGAAGTAACTCGAGTTACGTTCATCTTGTTGGCATAGGCCATCATTCTCCCCTTCCCGTTAGCTCACAACCATTCACGATAATTGGAGACAGTTTCAATTTCTCTCCGCGTCTCGACTGCTTCTGTTTATCCCTGCAGAATGAGCCTATCCGGCTGGAAGTTACAAAATATTCGTCTTCGACGCCGGGTGGGATCCACCATTTCCCTTCGGTCACAATTCGGTCTCTCATGCTACGCTAGCATTGTGAGACAGTCGACACAAGCTCTACTAGACACGTCCCACAACGGAAAACAGCCGCTTTCCCCCGCAGGTTCTGTTAGTCTCAATCCTGCGGCCTCTGCAGTCTTTGAGACTTCAAGTTGCCCGTACGCCCCACGAGCTCCCCTTTCCACCTTCAAGTCCAATGCAAGTGCTGCTCGACAGAGACTGGATCCTCAACCCCCTCATCGTACCTTGCTCCGCCGCCTTTGCTTACGACGCACTCATTGTCCCAGCCCATCGGATCGTCTCTTCGGATGGCGTCCACTTTTATGTTCAACTCCCTTTTGTCGCCCGAGGGGAACTAGGGCGACAGCTGACTCATTGCGCAGGCAGACCCGTCTACGGTTCTCAACATCATCCTTCACTGCGGGCTGCGGCGACCCGGCTCCAACGCTCATGATCACCGTCGAAGTCGGGTCCTTGTCAGGCATGTTGGCATGTGACAATTGCAAGAGTGCCCTAGTCGCACGGGTTCAGACGCTACAAGGCGCAGCTCCTCGACTTAACCAAGGTTACATGATAGGATAAAAGAGCATCCTGAGAATTCTTGTCTTCGGTGCGTCTTCTCTCAATTGCAGTTGCTTGGCCGAGGGCTTCAATAGGTCTGTATATGGTTAGTGCTGTCCTTAAAGTGTCAATGCGTAGAAATTAATTATTAATTACACTGGGGGAATGGGCCGTAAGGAGTAGACCTGCAAAGGGCAAGTCTGAAGCGACCACACAAGTTATAGGACAGGGATTGAAGTTGCTGAGGCGTGTCTACCGCGGGATCAGCGCATGTGCATAAGGATGAGGGGTTTCCCAAGCATGCTGTAAGGTCACTGCATCTAGAAGTCATGAACATCACATTGGTTCCACCATCGTTCATGTACCATTTGGCACGCGTCCTCGTTGGTCCGCCGGTGCATTTGTGGTCCAATCTTAGGCCCTGCGCGGCCAGCAAGCACGTCTTCTACCCGAATGCCGACATCCTTTCAGTTCCGCCGGACGTTGTCCTCCTGTCCTCCGATTGCGTCTTCTTCTACGCCTGCCCAGGCCTGCTCACGCCGCAATCAGAGAGCAACTTCAACTTTCTCTTCCCTGTGATATTCCAACCGGGCCAATTGAGGAACAAGATAGCTGTATCTCCCTGAAGAATGACACGCTGCCAGCAGCGCAGCAGTCATGGGTCTGCGCGCGTACGGCGTGTGCATCTTATGCCGGAGACGCCGCTCTTCGTCCACACGCTCGCGGCGCTCCGGATTCCTGCTCAGCATGAAGGTGACGCCGAGGTCCGAGGAGTGCGCGAAGCGTATGATATGAAAACCGATGGTCCTCAACAGGCTGTTTGCGCCACGTCAATGCCATGAAGGAGATCCTGCACGTGCCGCCGAGCAGATACCCGCCCACGGCCAACTGCGGTGCCGAATCGCAAACTGGGGTTGGTACGGGAACGGATGCTGACCGCGGGCGCATCCGGTGACCTGAGGTCAGTATGTGGTCTGACTCGAACTGGCGCTGACGTTTACGACAAACCTGACGACGTCTACGGAAGTAACGGTGAGAATGTAGCGGTAGCGTATGTTGCGAGGCGTGCAAAGTGGTCAAAACTGGCACTGCATTGATGTAAACTCTTTGTACCCATACGCTATGTCGGATAAAATTCCTGTGTTGTTAAACGGTTTTGTTAAGAAAGCTGTGTTCAGCGAACGTCTACCTCAAGCACTGCACAACCGAGCACAACCGAGCACAGGTCTTGCATTTGGCCAACGAAGAGTGCTCATGTTGCTGAGGACTATTTGACGAGCGAACAATTGGCGGGCCGAGGTCCGTGAGTATCCGAAGAGTATATCTGCACTGACTATGTCTTCTTGTTCTGTTTTTCTTTCCCTTTCGCTGGAAGACCGTCGTCACGGTTGTAGCCACGCTTCAAAACGGACCTGATCCAATCTTCGTCTGCGAGCATATGATACCCTGAAAGCCCTGCGTCGCGCACCTAAGCCCCTTAAGCCCCTTCCTTTCGTCATACTGACGTCAAGACGATCGCAAAACTCTGTGGCTGCATCATGGCGCCGACGTCCTGGTCGATGTCTGAGTGAGGAAGCTGTGGTTAACGATGAGCTACACCGAAGGGTAAACGAAGCGCAAATGAGGAGGAACAGTCAGTCATTGCCGCGCCAAAATGTTCTCCCGGCACCAGAGTAAAAAAATTAATCTCTTCAATTTCTGGGATAGTGTCCAGGCATTATGTGAGTAGGGAGTGGTAAGAGTTGGTGCAGAAAGCGTTGTTCTGCTCCTGCGGCTCAGGCGCGGGCTCGGCGGCGCAGGTCAGGTCAGGCGTCAAAGCCGCGCACGGGGGTCGAGACTGAGAGCTACACGACGTCAGAAATGAATCATAAATGACGCTGCCCGCTCGAAAATCGAGAAAAATGGAATAAAAAATCAAACCGTTCCAGAACAGTCCTGAACCGTGATGACCCTCCCAACTTTGTTCTTTCTCGCGCGGCATCGCAGGACCCCCACACCGTGCATTTATCGACAGCTGGCTTCCCCGTCACGCGTCACATGCGGTCACGCAACGCAGGTCACGCCCCCGACGGCGGTGGAGGCGGGTCTCGACGAGGACGAGGAGGATAGCGAAGAAGTGGCAGCGCAGGGACACGCAGCTTGGAGAGATAGAGTGGGTGCTGAATTATCCACTCGACGAAAGCCGGTTAAACCGCGGGTTAGAGTGAAGTCCCTTGTCTGAAGACGGCCGTGTTTTTCTTCCGACGCCTCTACATGGACCTTCACTCCGAAAACAGGTGACGAACTGTGTCTGCGACAAGGCCATCAACATGCGGCATCGCATCTCATTCGCCCTCCGCGCAATTCGTTAGGGAAAGAGAGGTCGAGACGACAGGAAAAGGCAGATCAGATGGTATGGGAACCAGCGAGAGCGCGCCAAGGGCTGAGAAAAGCTTCGCGTTTATTGAGGGACACGGGATGGACGATACAGAGCCGTAGGAAGTCGCAGAAAGACGCTGCGGCTTTCTACGACTTTCCGCGACTTGCTGCTACTTATTGCAAGTCGCAGCAAGTCGCAGGAAGGAGGGCCACAGAAGGGTTCGTTTGCGTTTGCGTTGCAGATCCACAAAAAACGCCTTCCCGCCGTCAACGACGCACAGTCCACAACGAGACCGGATGGCCACGACTAAGCTCCGCGAATATACGCCTGACACGACGAGGACGATGACCCATGAGGGAACGAAGGGGCTAAGCTGCGAGGTGTACACGCTTCTGTTTGAATAGCCATTCCGTACGTGTCGCTTGCTCTGAGAGTCCACTGATTCAACGCAGGACTCACCGAATCCGCAGCAAAGCTTGAAGAAAACGGTCCGTTACTGTCAATCCGTAGCTACGGTCCAATGTCGGCAGCGAGACGAGGATGAGGTCATTCCAGACGCGGCCGCGGCCGTGGCCGCACGGAAGAACACAGAGAACGCAAGGGAGCTCGTCCTGCAGCCTTACGCGTAAGCCGTCGCATGAAGAACACACGGTCAGGAATCCTAAAATGACCCATAGTTGAAGGGATCACAGAGGGCCTTCCATCTTCGATTATTAGGCTGCGGGGGCAGTGTTATTTGCGCATAGACCAATCACAGGTGGAATGTGCGCACCAAGTTTGTTGTTTGCCTACTCGAATGCTCACATTGGCTCTTCATCTAGCTGATAGGGGTTCCGATCGGCGAATCCGCCATCCTCGACGTTGACCTCAACGTCTCCTGACGTGAACGAATCCAAATGAGCGGGATATTAGCTGTCCTGTGAGGAACCTTTCAGATAGCATGGGGCCTTCTCGATACGGCGTGCGTCTAGCCTTCAGCCGGCGATGCTGTTCTACGGGCCGCGTTTCTCGGGGTGCCCACGGCGGGGGGATCTGCATACGATTCTGCCTGGTTCTTGACAAGAATATGCAGCTTGGCTGTCCACTATCGCGTTTCTATCTGGCATCTTGTGTTCATCAACAGAGAATTTGTTGCAGTGCAGTGGACTATGGTGTCCGCACGAGGGCGTCGTTCGATCGGCCCAAGTCGTACCTAGCTAGGTATGGATAACTTGGAGCGCCGTCGAATTCATAAGAGTTCTACTTACCAATTGCAAAATGTCACGCAGGGCAAAGAAGATAGCTTCCAGTCTCGTGAGAAGTGCGAAAGGCCTGTAGGTGCGGATCCCGAAGCAGCGCCGAGCCCAGTCGCGAAGGACCGCTTGTCCCAGATACGCATCCTACGACGTCCGGTGCCGCGAATACCTGGACGAAAAACGATTGGACTCCACGTCTTGCTACGGACTCGGCCTGGTGAGGCGAAGCATTGCCGTGGCGGCGGGGGACCTCCAGGCCGGGCCTTCTCTGGACCGTTTAAATTGCCTAGTCCGTCATAACGCGCAGGGCGCGCTTCAGCGGCTCCAGCCTCAAGACTCTTGCAAAATATTAGAAAATCACGTTGCAGACGAACGGAAATATATCCTGCAGAGATTTCAGCTTCGTCCGACAGTCGGCGGTCGGGCGCGCTAGGAGGGCGGCGAGATTCTCTTCAGCAATGACATCGCCTTTTTCCTTGACGACGGCCGGCGTGCTGCTGCAAGCATTGGCGATGGCTCTCTTCTGAGGCTTTCCTTGTTGGTCCGGCGGCAGAGTCTTGTGCAAGACATCAAACGCGACGCGTAGGCTGCGGACGGTCGTCAGCCCAGACGGCGGGTCTCCACGACAGCGACGTACTCGAAAAGACGTCCGTCCGCGACGCTGTCCCGCCTCAAACTGTGCACCGTCTACGTGCCGCATCGGCTGACAATGGGGAAAGCCTGCGCGCCATGGTAGTTTCACGCGAAGATGCGGCGATGCATGTAGGCCATGCGGCTAGACCCCGGTTGCCTCTGTTCATTCTGGCGCCGCTTCCCTCCCGCTAGTCTCTCACCACTTTATCAGTGCACGTACCTCTTCGCAACCTGGAACTCAGTTCAACTATACACCTCCGCGGGCGCCCCAATGAACCTTGCAGTCGGGTCGTATTCGTATTTCGCACGGAGTTCCCAGGTCTGTGTAGCGACTGGAGAGGAAAATTGTGAGCATAGGCCGAGTTGCCGCAGATGCGTTCTGGCGGTAGCATAAAAGATGCCTGAGGGGCCGTCAATGGTGAGCCAATACTGTTTGAGTCGTTGTGGGATAGGCCGTCGGGACGTCGTTGGTCCGTGGCCCTCCGTCGACCTGCAACCACCCTCCAGCAACCACTATCCTCTCTTACGGCACCGACGAGATCCTGGCCATCTTGCTCTTAAATCTCTCCGCCTCTCGTGTGCAAGCTGCGCCGACGACGCGAGGACCTTCCTCACCGTTTTGCCAACTGTTTCGTCCTCGTGGTTCGCCTAAAGGGTACATGCGCTCACCTGCGAACTATAACCCAGCTGGGCCGGTTAGTGGACTAACCGGGCCTGCGCTCTCAATCGATGATTCAAACGTTCCCTGTGTTCTTTCTGCACCCCACCGTCTGCGTCCCTCTCAAAGTCGCAGACATCGCAGCTTCACGTCCCCTAAGCATCTGCTCTCCTTCAAAGAGCATCTCTCTTCCCTGTTCCGTCTCAAATGTCTACCGACTCCCTCCCCATCGAACTCGTGATCAAAGTCGTCAAGTCTGCGTACGGTGGAGTCGACGGCCAGACCCTCGCATCCTGTGTTCTCGTGTGCAAGACGTGGAGAGCTGTATCCCGCCCATACATCTTCGAATGTGTCAAAATCTCCTCAAATGAACGCCTTATCGCTCTCGAAGACCTCGTCGAGCACGACGACGCCGTCGGTCCCTACATCCGCACCCTCATCGTCCGACCTTCCGTCGAGCTCGCCACAGTACCATCGCCCTGGGTCAGCAAATTTGCTAAACGACTGCCGGCGAAGCTTACACGGCTGCAAGCCATCAAGCTCATCTGCATCTTCGATCTCGGCGACGCCTTCGAGCACGGCCTCGTGAACGAGTTCTCAAAGTTCACACCCGTCGACCGCCTCATCTTTGACCAGTGCGCGCTCAATCTCACCCTCGTGTATCCGCTCGCGGCGGCCCTCCCGCGCCTCCGGCATCTCCACTTGGGTATCATTATGCCTATACCATACGTGCTGCCCAACCTTCCTGAACAGCTGCATCCCCTTCGGCTCACCTCAGCCGGACTGGACGTAGGCGACATCTACCCATATGGGCTTCGGGAAGTCGTCAACTGGATCCATTGCACCCCTTCACGTCATACCCTGCGCTTTGTCACGCTCGTTGCGAGGATAGGGTCCTCCTCCTCTGCAGGCCGGATTCTCAGCGAGCTGGGGCACCAGTTGGAGGAGCTGGATCTCCGGCTGGAAATAACCTTCCCCGCGACCGTCGAGGCAGAAAGTATGTCCAGTTTGAGCCCACAGACCGGCGCTTCGCTGATCGCCCGGCACACAGTGATCAAGATGGACATTAGTCTACGCGACTGCACTGCGCTCCGCAAACTAACGCTGCGTCACCACAGCCCGCTCTCGCGCGCGGTGCTCGAGCTCGTATCCGAGGTGCAGGCTCCGCTCCGAAGCATCACCCTCGGCGTCCTCAACGTCGCTGACGCAGACACGCTGCCCAGCTTAGCACCGCTCGCGGCCGTCATTAATAACGACCTGATGTCTACGCTGCAGGAGGAGCGGTTGTTGTACACCGGCCCTGTGCCGGAGAGGGTGGTCTTGCAGAAGCTGCAGAGGGATCTGCCGGACATACATGCGAGGGGTGTCTTGTCGGTCGAGCGCGTTTGAGGAGAGCGTTCGAAGATCTCTGTCGGCTATAGTTCGAAACGATATCAACGACCGGGGAACAGGATGGAATCATGTTTCTGAGCGATAGCTTCTCTTCTGATTAGGCCAATATGGCCACACTCGTGGGCTCAGCCAAGCTCCGACTTGACACGAGGTATCCAATACCAATCGGGGCCATCGTGGAACGGCAGATATAGCCATTGTTCTCGCTGCGTACCCCCTAAACGACGCCTTCTGCGGGTTCTTTGTCCCTGCTCGAACCACAAGCGACGGTCTAGGCCTTTCTTCCTTCGCGACCCCCATCCAAGCGATGTCCATTACGTCCGGGGAGGCCCGGCGGGACATCTTTTACTGCGCGTGCGATCGCGGACAAAGCTTGACAGGGCTCCTCTTGACGGCATCTCAGCACACAGCGGCACACTGTCGTAAACAGGGGCACACTGCGGGACACGCACGCATGGCTGCCCCGGAGCGTCTGCCGCGTGTGGGACTTCACGCAGCCCTTCGAGCCAGCGCCTCAGCTCGTTATGCCGCTCAGGTCTAGGCTCCAGGAGGCATTCAACTTTGGACCCACCCCCGCTTTTACCATTTATATGGTTTGTTAGCCTAAGGCGATTTTTCTGCTGTGTAGGTCCAGGCCTTCAGATGAAACTAATCCTCTTCATGTACCATTACAAGATCAATCATAAGGGGAAAAGGTATTATATGATGAGGGCGGTATAAGCCTACCATAGGCAATAAGATCCACAAATATCACCGCCTGCACTGAAAGATTGCGAAGGCTGTGATAATTCGGATATTCTTGGGTCATATGCAGGAGTTAGAGAGATTGTATGGGAAAAGCTACGAAATGACGGCTATAACATCCGAAGGTAGTCATTCAGGAATTTTGTGACGTTTTAGAGTAAACGCCACAAAGAGAGCGCTTATCGTATTTCCTTGTCTCGATATCGACTTCAGTCTAGGCCACTCTCACTACCCCCGAGCCCCTTTTGATACTGCTTTTGACTATTTCACGTATTTCTCTCTTAGATTCACGTTCAAAGTCTTTAGTCTAGTCTGATACTCATGAAGTTGCTGTTACGAGGCACCATCGCGTTCGGTCAGTTTACAGTACTTCCTCAAGCAACCAATTCAACACAATGGCTGTCATAGAGTGCGCCGACGAGTCTTAAGGATCCAAAATTATGCTCTTACCAGGTTTTGCAGCATCTGGCTCCGACAATCAGTCTGACTTCGCCCACCAAAGCGCCAGCCGGCGTTGACTTTCTCAACGTCCCGTTCATCAAACGCGGTCCAAGGTATGACACGTACGCCGTTGAATCCGGCTGCCACAAACCGCTGCTTGAGAAACACGCTTAGAACAGCTACATCACAGAATTTTAGCAATTTCCTGGCCTCGGTCTGCCATTGCGTTATACTCCGCGCATGGCGACGAACGGCGCGGGGCTCCAACGAGCGGTTGCTTTGCCGCGGATGAGGTACGTTTTGCTCTGGTCGAGCCTTCCAGAAACACCAACGGTAACTTGGCTGTCGGTAGACTTTGACGAATTCATGCGCTCACTGTGACGTGCCAACGGACGTCATTGTCGACGCGCAGGCAGGCGTCTAATATAGCGACGATTCCGACGTTGCGCGCTTCGGCATTTACTGCCCTCGACAAGTAAGCAGCGAAACAAATACGCGGTTTCGCCATTTATCGCTGGTTCTCACTGGCACTGAATCATGTCCACGATAGTTGCCGAACTCAACGGGTCTGCTATGCTTCTCGCTGGGCTATCGTGATTCGTCAGTGGTCACATATGGTAATCGCCAAATTTGCAGTCAAAAGCTCTTCACACACCGCAAGCGAATGTCCACTGTAATATACTCTGAATTTATGTGATTGTGTAATTTGCTATAGCCGCCCCAGCTCAACAGGCCTCGGGGACGGGTTCATGCAATCTGGCACGGGACCTACTTCGGGAGGTCTCGGGCCATCCCTGCTCCGGATTTCTGGCATAGTGCATGTCCTATGTAACGGCCTGGTACCTGCTGTGGTATGAAATATTGTATGTGGTTGGTTGAGGTTGCCCACAATACACTGATGGCCCATTGCGCTGGCTAAATATCTTTTGGATCTTCCGTCTGATTGACCGACTCATAAAGATACCGAGTTTGCAATGGACAGACAAACTTTATCGGGATTATCTCCACTTGGTAGCCTCAACGACCTCTTTGCACCTCGGGCCACACTTTCCTCGATGTGAGTGCTTCTATCTTACTTTCAGCTTGGTGCATAGGACAATCCCGCCAGACTGCGGTCCAGATTATCGTCTACCCCGTTCCAGATCTCCCATTCATTTGTGGGCTTTGTGGGTGTCATGAATGATATCATTTCCTAGTCACCGAACCGATAATTCATGGGATCCTGCTGAATAATCAATTTTTGTTGCTTTCCGCCGGGATTGGACAGTCCTTGTGGGATATCTTTACATCTCTCCCCTACCGTCATCGTCTACATTCGGGTTAACACTCGCCCGACGCGTTGCAACAACGACATGTCATCCAGTCCCATCGACGGCCCACAAGGCTCGCGTAATATCCAATCAGGCACAAGTAACCCTGCCCATTCCACAGTGCGGGCTGCTTGCGGCATCGATCTACATACTCTTCCTCACTCCGTTTTTCTAGTCTAGATCCGCTGGTGACTGGCCAACCGACCTCACATTCATCTCATGTGACGATGTCAGCTTCTACGCACACTCCGCAGTCATCCTCTCCAGGTCTCAAAACCGCTGGGACTCTCTATTGTCCTACAGCCCGCATTCTGGTACCGCAGATGCTAACAACAATACCGATGCCGCCATATACCGCCTACCAGAGAGCTCTGACATCCTCAACGTTGTCCTCCACACCGTATACAACAGATCTTGCGCATATCTCAACCCATCTAGCCATACCCTAGTCAGCGCCATCGAGGCTCTGGTGAAGTATGGCATGCACCTTCGACAATATATCGCCCCGGGGACACCACTGTACACGCTCCTACTCGAACGGTCACGGAGTTCGCCCCTCCAATTCTTCACCGTCGCCGCGCAATACGATCTGAGCGAGCTGGCCACCCCGATATCTGCGCTGCTGTTGACATACGACGTCAAGGACATCCCCGATGAGTACGCCAACCAGATGGGCCCCCTGTACCTCAAACGGTTGGTTATGCTGCGGTGCCATCGCCTAGACGTGCTGAAGCGCCTTGTCGTGTGTCCACCGGACGGGCACGCGCCCACGCCCACCTGTGGATATAACGAACAGCGGAAGACGACATCGGCATGGGCGTTTACTGCCGCGTCGTTCGTGCTCGAGGCTGGGCCAGGTGCGTCGTTGGGCCAACGATATGCCTGTGCTCCAACGTTGTTCCTCATCGACCAATTATTTTTGCAGAGATCACCGAAATAACACTGGACGTCAGGTTCAGGGAGATCGGAAGGAGTGCGACATGTCCCTTGTGCCAAGTATCCTTAGACACTCGAGTGAAAGATCTGGTGAATGCGTGGTCCCAAGTCAAGGTGCGCGCCTTTCCCTTGACGGTCCCTGAGTTGAGTCTCACTTCTATCTAAGAGAACTATCTAATTTTTTGCGGAGGAGACGATGGCGTAAAGGGTGCAGCTTAGAGCTGACAAACTCGGAGATTGTTGCGGGTGACGTATACAACATGGTTACGGCTGGGAATCGGCCACTCTATACAGCATCGCGCAGATAGCCAGATCGCAACGAGAAGTTTATGCACAGACAACTTTACAGATAGCAGCGCGTGCGCCGAGAGGTCAGCCCGAGTTCGCCAGCTTTAATCAGAATTCCCTGTATATCCTCCTTAGTCAGGCGCATACACCTAACCTGACATTTGCTTACCAATTGCTTTGACATAAACCGCGAGTGATAGAAATCTCCTCCGGCAAACCAAAGCTGAAGCAACATTAGCCTCAGAGCAGTCTCAAGAAAGCTACTACTCACCCCAGGATGTCCGGTTGGACGGCATGTTCCTCGTAGCTCGCCTTCTTCATCAAGCCCGTGCACTTCACTAATCTGAGCGACAATTTCGGGACCAAAGATCTGCTTGTTTGTCTCGCGTATGTTGTGATATCCGGTGCTAGTTGCATTCATCAGCCCAGATTACGAATAGAACGTCGGAAAAGGTACTCACGCTAAGATAACCACGTCCGCGGGCAGTGTGGAGCCGTCTTCAAAGACGAGGCCTTCCGACGAATATGCGACAGGCTGAACGCCTTGCTTGATGCGTATCCGGCCCGATGCGATGAGATCTGCGGCGCCCTTATCCTGCCCTAATGACTACTCAAAACTATCCAGCAAGCTCAATCGGAAAGATACGTACAGAATCCTAGAAGGCAACACGGATTAAAGACTGAACGACGTTTAAGAGCTGAAGTTCCACTCACCTCCATATCTTTCATACACCAAGGTTGCTTGACCTTGCCCCTCGGACCCCAACGTCAGCTTCAGTCCGCTGCCTTTCAACTTCTCATGGAGTTTCTTCTCCTCGGCCCACTGTTCCGCCTGGTGCTTAATCATTTCTTCGCGCAAGAACCCAATGGGCGTTGACGCATTTTTCAGGTCGCCGACGACGACGGGCACGCCGGGAGCCCACTTTTCGTGCAGGTGTTTGAGCACATTCGAGCGCGAGACGACACACGTCGCGGAGCGCTGTACCATGGTCACCGACGCCGCCCGAGCGCCTACGAGGTCTTGGCAGACGTCGATGGCAGTGTTACCCGCACCGACGACAACGACACGCTTGCCCGCGAACGGCGCGGCGTCCATGTACTCCGTCGTGTGCAGCACCGCGCCGGGGAAGCGCTCTCGGCCCGCGAAAACGGGGATGTTCGGCTCGCCAAGGACGCCCGTTGCCATGATGATGTGTGCGGGCGTGACCGTCACGATGTCCCCCGCGCGCTCAACTGTGAGGCGCCATCGCCCTCGGTCCGAATCGTACACGGGCCGTCCACGGATGCTGGTGCTCGTCCATACTAGCAGGTCTTGGTTGTCTGCGTACGCCTCCAGCCAGTTCGCAAGCTTGTCCCGGGGTGTATACAGGGGCCAGTTCGACGGATAAGGCTGGTACAGCACTGTGAAGGGTGCATCAGAAGACAGAGTTTACGTCTCTGTGGCGTCACCTACACTGATGATGCTCCTTGGGCGTGTGCAGCGCAAGGCTCGAGTAACGTTTTCGCCAGTTGTCGCCAATGCGCGCATTACGTTCGATGAGCAGCGTCGGAATGCCCATCTGCTTGAACCGCGCGGCAACTTGCAGGCCGCTCTGCCCACTGCCCACTAACGCTTGCGTCAGACCCGAAAAGCAAGTTAGATGACCGATTCCAGGCAAAGACTCACCAATCAATACAGTCGGATTTGACCCTGCCTTCGCTTTTAGGTCCGCTTGAAGTTGCCCCCAGGTTCGCTCCTCCGCCTGTTCCTCCCAGTCCACCCCACCCACAGGCTCTTCATGCCCCTTCAGGTCAAGAATAATCGTACTCGCTGTCAACGCCTCCCACCGTCCGGTCGCGCCTCGAACGAGCCGTGCGTGCCCCCGCCCCCAGGCAATCGGCGTGTGATACTTGAATCCGAACTCGACGGTGCCAGAGTGGTACGTTGGCGCAAGGTGCGGGTCGTCGTCGAAAGTCACGTTCGAGACAGGGTTAAATGGAAGCGTATCTACGAGGAATGTCGCAATCTTCCTCCGCCCGTGTAGCGCACGATTGTTCCAGGTGAAGGTCAGCGAGTCGCGGAGCCAGCCGTCAGGCAGGAATGTACGCGCAACCGCATCGGCGTCCAGCGCATACAAGGCCGTGCTGAACTCGCGTAGCCATGTTGCAGCGATCTGTAGAACGGTGCTGCCGGGTAGTGTGGTTTGCTCAATGGGATGCTCCATGGGACTGTGAATGAGACATGACTGACCACGCAGTCCTTTAATAGCAGTGTGGGACGCCTTCTGATAGGCAGGGGGGTCGTCCCGGGCGCGAATGACCCGGGATTTGCGAAGGCATTCGAATGTGGGGCCCGTGAGATCGCGTGTCGTCCTCGTGAACAAAACGAGTTCGAGGGCGATACTCGAGCATAGTCTATCAGGTTCCTCATGAGCTCTCTGCGGAGCCCTGCAGCGTCAGAGCGGTGCCTTGACGTGATTTTCAATGCGGCTAAAACCTTAACTGAGAATCGATCGGATATAAGTCGCATCGCTCAGCTGCTGGGACGATATGGGAACTTGGCCTAACAGAGCAACGGAGTCAATACGGGCACCGGGCAGCCAGAAGACTGCATTCCTGATGTTCCGAGTGTCGGAAGGCCGCAAAGCGCATTTTGGAGTCTGCAGAACTGCGTGGGAAAGACCAGCCGCGGGGTATAGTCAATGGGCCGGTCGCAATAGCGGTATGAGGCGCATGCTCTCCGGTCATAGCGATGTCAGGGCGGTCGGAGCGGTATGTGGGTCCTAAGAAAACGGAGCGGACATGATTCGAAACAGAAGGCATGAGGCCAAAAGCGCGGCTCGGCGGCTGATCATGGCGTGCCCAGCGCAAGTTGGTCTGGACTTTCAGTTGCAGGAACAGAGATGAACGTATTGACAGGCGAGCTGAGACATGAACTGGGACAATGTGGGTCGCAATCTGCCTTTGACAGGATCAAAGCCCGGTGTACGCTGTATATGTATGTGATGGAAATTTGGAGCACACGATGACGTACGGAATACTCGTGGATACCGGTGCTCAATCTCTCCACCTTCTCTAGTGCCCTGCCACGGCTCCTGTGTATGCATCGTTTTACATCATGTGCAGTGTTCGCAAGTTGACCGGCACTGCTGATACCAGTGAAGAGCTCAGTTCTTCGCAGCAGCAGATTTCCGAGCGGTCTTGGAGCTCTCAACAAACAAAACTCTTTGTTTTACTGCAAAACTGGTGAGTCCGAGCAGCAGTCCTGTGCATTTGCGCCCACCTTTTGGATCGTACTTCACAGCTGCTAGACTAGGCCCGTTTCGCAGCCTCTGGGTGGTGTAGAAGAAGCCCGTTTGGGCGGTGGAGATGAGACGCACGAGAAGTGTGCTGAAGGAACAGAATTATGAGGCTCCGAGTATGCTAAAAGGGTTTTGGCCGACGCACCGTCCTTTGCTCTTTGCCGCCATCGTCGTTCGCCGCAAGTCGGGAGCGCCCTCTGCAAACGCGGACAAAGCGTCACGGATTCTCCGTGACGGGACCCCTTTCTGTGACCTTCGTTACTCGTCGCGAAGCGTGACGGCCTCCTCCTTTTCACGCTCCTCCACCACTGTCAATGTTTCCCTCCTCCAGCCTCGGCATTCTTTCGTAGCTTATGTGGTAAATATAATATTTAGCACG
Source organism: Phanerochaete carnosa HHB-10118-sp (assembly GCF_000300595.1). Lineage (NCBI taxonomy): Eukaryota > Fungi > Basidiomycota > Agaricomycetes > Polyporales > Phanerochaetaceae > Phanerochaete > Phanerochaete carnosa. Next base: position 1,786,681 of record NW_006767636.1, on the reverse strand, counting down.
TCGTAACGCGTCCAAATGCCCCGAGGATCGCCCTATAACTCGTTCGTGCACCCATACGCCATTCGTGTCGACGATTTCTCCGGCTCGTCCAGCTTAAAGACCGTCCCGCTTTTGCATCTACTGTCGCATACGCACACAGACCACATTCAAGGGTTGTCTGCAAGATCATTTGGGCATACTGTGTATTGCTCTCAAGACGCGAAGGAAATGCTTCTAAGACATGAGGTGCTAGCCGAGCGACAGCTGAGAGAGAAGGATGTACGAGCAGAGAACATACGAACATTTAAGCACCTCAAGATCAAGCCCCTTACGCACGATGACGGAATGGTTTTCTATAACGGTTCAAGAGACCTGCTCGTAAGTGAACCTACCCGGCTATGATCACTGCACTTTGAATGTGGCGCTTTGCCTTCTAGACAATTTGTTCGGCCTGCCGTGAACTTTATCTCGGAATTTTCTGTATGTTTATTCTTATACTGCTCCCACTTGGCAGAAACCACTGCCCCTCAACACGCCAACACGGTGCGAATTGTCGAACGGCAATCACGTTACAATAACGCTCATCGACGCCAACCACTGCCCAGGCGCGGTCATGTATGAAAGTTCTATCCCATCTCGTGGACATTTTTTGATATATCTACAGGTTCCTCATTCAAGGTTCCCTGGGCTCGATACTCTATACTGGTGACTTTCGCGCTGAGCCGTGGTACCTTGATTCTCTCAAGAAGAATCCTTTCCTCGAGAAATACATCGCTACGTGGGACCCTCATATTTCGAATGCTTTCCCAGAGACCGTAGGCGAGACTTTGGAAGCTATCTACCTCGACACCGCATGTATGCTGAGCACGAAGCTTATACCTTCTAAGGTTGGATTCGTTTTGTTGAATGTATACAATGTGGTGGGCTAATCTCCTTCAAAGGATGAAGCGACGTCTGGGCTTGTCTCTCTCATGAAACTCTTTCCCGAATCTACCCGTTTCTTCATCAATGGATGGACCTGGGGTTACGAGGACATCTATAAAGTAGTGGCAAAAGCTTTCCGAACGAATGTATGTGCATATATGCTCATTTTTGACATGTGCTAATGATACGCCACGTTATCTCCAGATTCACGTTGATAGGTATAAGCACACGGTCTACTCTCACCTTGACCGTGAACCGTTTTTGCGCTCTATCATCACCCGAGACGAGCGTGCTACGCGATTCCACGCTTGCGAACGTTTTGATCGTTGCAGCGAAGTCAAAGCTGAAGGCCAGGACACGCATACTTCAAGCGGCAATCACGTTGTCTACGTTAATCCGGTGACTATGGGTGCTACGGATTGGCAAGCTTATATACGCGAAACGGAGGAGCGTTTGCAAAAGGGAGAGACGGTGAATCATCTAGTATGATCCCTCAGTGCGATAGGGTACAACATATTTCTGACGATATCGATTACAGCTTGTGGCGCTCTCGAGGCATTCACCTCTTCCCGAGCTCCAGTCGTTCGTTTCGCTCTTCAGGCCGAAACGTATAATACCCAACACGCTCGATCCAAAGCTCTGCAGCCTTGACTGGGCCGCAATCCCAGGGATGTTCTCCGGCCTTCTTGCATTGGATGAAGCTTCCTTCAGAACAGAGGTCCGCCAGTCGATCGCCGAAGAGCTTGGACTACAATGGACTACCATGTCGCTAAACTTGGACGATGGAGAAGATGTTGCCATTACGAACTTAGAGGGAAACGGCTCACTCGAGATAGCCGAACGATGGGCAGACGATGGCAAGATCCGACACAAACTCCAAACTCTCCTGAAGTACCTAGACGGTCCCGAACGCAATTCAGTAGAGCGTCTCCTGAAAGTCTCCGCCTCTACCGATACTCAGAGCCAGACACAAGATGTCTGGAATGAAATGTCGGCTGGACCTCTCAAAGTCGAAGCGAAGGCTCAATTCAAGGAAAGGGGATTCCAGGGCCGCGCAACGCATTCTCAGACTGAGCGTGCCATGGCGCGTCTCCATGCAGGGTTCTCAAAGCCATCAGCGAGAATGCAGGTGGACAGCGACGCGGAGACCGAGGACGGGGATAACGAGGAAGCTCATATGAATACTGCACACTTCCTTTTTGCGTCATATGCCGACATGCCGTCACAGCTCCTGGATCCGGTGGCGGCTTCATTTTCACCTGTCCGAGAAGCTGCCAACGATGAACGTATGGTCAATGCTGACGAGGCGCCGACGATCGGTGTATCCCTCCACACTGCCTTTGCACCATTTCTACCGTCTACTCCGTCTACTCCTCGTTCGGGGCGTCTCTCACCTCCTCCGAACAAGCACCATGACTCTACTCAGATTAGCTCGAAAGATGTCCCTCAAACCCCTCAGCAGCCTCGTCACGCCATGCTTGGAAAACCTTTCCAGCTGCTCTCACCTGCGCCTAGTACACATAAAAGACGTCGGACGACACAGCACCAGTCCGCCGCTCCGGACAACCACAACGTACGAGACGCTTCAGCTCCTTTGGACCCCTTCGGGCCGGTACACGATCAGAACACGATGCCAAGATTTATTGACATCCGCAAACAAGCATTTATAAGGACGCCATCCAGGTCGGACATGCCTCAAGCTCGTTCCCGGAACTCCGTAGAGCGTGAACCGAAACGACGACGGACTCTGGAGGACGAGACAAGCCTTCGCCGGTCCCTAGGTCTCACGAAAAAGTGCGTGCCTCAAGACGAAGCTGTTACCATCAATCAAACCTCAAGCTCTCAAGCCCTGAACCGAACAGATACAGAAGATGTCGTGATGGTTCCCTCAGTCGTCGGGTCGAGCCGGACCCTCTTGGCGCCGCCGCGGAAGACTCGAGACCGCCAGTCGCGCGCAGCTTTGAGACAGAGCATGGCAAGACAGCTGGGCGCACTAGCACCGACGTTTGTGAAGGTCCCCCATCCCGCAAAGGAGCATCGAAGTGACGAGCGGTCGAGTTCGCCGCACGAGGTGCCCGAGACGCAAGAAGAGGCGGCAGATGGCGTGCGCTTCCTGGACGAGCTGCCTGCGAGCATGGACATCGAAATCGACATGGAACGCGTGCACGAGCTCGCGCGTGAGTGGCGCGTGCAGTTCGCGAGGGGCGTCAAGCCGAACGTGGTCATCCCGAGACTGAGCTGTCTCGAGAGCCAGCGGGACGAGTACTAGTGGCCTGTGACGATAAGGCGTGTTTTTTCTATCATTATTGAGTAATTTATCGCGCAAAACTTTTGGTCGGTGGTGTACGGTGCATAGAGACGTTGAGTGCTAGAAGCAAGCCCAGACCTAGGCCTGAAGCTGAAGCTTTGAAGGCATGAGACGTAAAGCTGTGGAAATATATTATTACTATATCATTACTATTACCATATCATTAATATTACTATTACTATATTATTACTATTACTATTACTATATTATTACTATTGCTATTACTATATTATTATTACTATTACTATAATTATTACTATAATATTACGCAGATGCCCTCAAAGTAAGACACGATTTTCTTATCCCTGTCTTACTCGCTTCAGGGGCCCCGTCTTATATACCTTTTGACCGCCCCTATTTCGTCGTTCTCCTTGATTGGGCCAGATAGTTGTCCTTTGCTTATGCCGCGCGCAGCGCGCCTATGCTGCAGCCCTATATGCGCCGTTTCCTGTCTGACTTGCAATCCTCTATACATTGCAGCGAATGAAATCGAAAATCTTGAGCTTCAAATTTCATGCCCGCAGAACCACATCCACGAGGACAGCAGTCGCGGAGCGCAACGAAGCGGCCTCTTGTATAGGAATCATAGCCTTTGAATTCTAACAAAGACAAACAAATAACATAGGATGCGCACCTGAAGGGTGCTCACAACGTCTAATTCGAGAAATGTGCGCGTAGTCTAGGCATGGCGAAAGATAGCCTTGATCAAGTCCTATAATATGCTATTGGGCTGTTAAGCCTTTCACTGGTCTGAGCTGTTGATATCAATGCTACAAATATGTACACAAATTTCGCAGGTAGAAACCCAATGCCTAGTTCAACATGAATTCAGATTTTACTACCAATGAGTAGGCTAGCTAATTCGGGTCGAAACGTGATCTTATGCGCTGTGACAAATTTACAAAACCGGATAGACCCGACGACAGGGGTGCCTATTTCTAAACCAAATACTTTACCGACTCTTCTAGTCAAGTGTCATTGGAAACGACGACCGACTAGCTCGCACAGGACCAGTTTAGCAGAGCCAGTCGGGATTGTCAATGCAAAGCCGAACCAGCACTTACATCCCATTCAAACGCGCTCGACCTTGAGGACGCCCATCGCGTGTATGACGGGCAATTCTCGCTGCAGCTTCTCCAAAATGGCGCTCTCGGGCACGGGGCCAGAGTAGAGCACACGTTCTTCTTTCAGCGTGCGCATGAGCGCCTCGCCGATGTGTGCTGCGAGCGGTGCAAAGCTGGGGAGCGCATGCACGTCGGGGGCGGCGAGGACGCCAAGGGTGATGCTCCGGAGCGGTGCGCGCACCTCAGACACGAGCTCGAGCACCGCGCGCGAGAGCGGGCTGTGATGGCGCAGCGTGAACACGCGCAGTGCAGTGCAGCTGCGCAGGCTGATGTCTGTTCTGATCACTGCGAAAGGGAGGAGATCAGCAGGGGCGCTAGGTCCGCGGTCCGGAGGAGGCGTACTTTCTGCTTCGACGAATGGAGGGAAGGACATCTCAAGCTTAAGGTCCAGCTCCACTAGCTGCGGCCCGAGTTCGTTAAGGACTCGTCCTACGACGGAGGCATTCCCTATTCGCGCGACGAGCACGAGAGAGCGCAGAGTCTGGCGTGAAGGCGAGCTCAGGACCCAGTTAACGACATCCCGAAGACCGTAGGGGTAAACGCTGCCCACGTCTAGCCCGACCGAAGTGAGTCGAAGGGGATGTAGCTGCGCCAGGGGCTCGGTCAGCACAGACAGCACAGGCATGATAACGCCGAGGTGGAGATGCCGGAGGCCCGGTAGCGCTGCGGCGAGCAGGTACACGAGTGATAAGTTGAGTGCGCATTTGTCAATTGTGAGGCGGTCGACGGTGGCGAATGTGGCGAACTCGTGCACGAAACCGCGCTCGAAGGCTTCGCCGAGGTCGAAGATGCAGATGAGTCTGATGGCCTGTAGGCGCGCTAGCTTGGATGGTAGCCGCTTGGCGAGCCTGCCGACCCAGGAAGATGGCACGGTGGTGAGTACGGGAGAAGGCTGAACGATAAGGGCACGGATGAAGGGACCGACGTTGGCGTCGCGTTCGACGAGGTTCTCGAGGACGGTGAGGCGATCGTCTGAGGCGATCTTGACGCGTTCAAAAATGTATGGTCGGGATACAGCTCCCCAGATCCTGCATACGAGAGCACAGGACGTAAGAGTCAGAGCATCGGCGTCATTATATGCAAACTTGATGGCCTTGTCGACAAGTTCGACGGGGAGGGCGTCGGCAGACATTCACTGCAAGGAGGGAGAGGGAGAGGGATTCAATCGGAGCGGCGCTCAGGTTATATAGCATCGATGGGGAGCGCACTCTATTTCATCCAGTTTAGCTTGAGTATATTTCGCCGACAGATGCATGTGTCTATTTGGGTTTATCCTGATAATCTTATACAGCAAGTCATTTGAGGGGGGAGGGAGGGGCCGCAATAACATGTGCCACAGTCAAACTCCAACGATTACGACTTGTATTGCCCGCTCACCCTCGACAGCCCCCAGAGTATTCCTCCCATCACTGCCACCGCATCTCCCGCTGCGGAGAGCGACATTTTCGCGCCCAATGACGAACTCTTCCAGAGTGGACCCGCGAATGGAGCAGTTGCAAGGCCACACAGACAGCCGCTGCATCATATCGGGTCTTCAACTTCGGGTTGTAAAGCAGGTGGCGGAGTTAGGAAGAAAACTGGCGAAAGGGACACGGAAAGCCGAGGAGAACAAATTCATCATCAGCGGAGCCAACCGATCGCCTGAGAGCAATGCCGCAGCCCCAAGAGAAACCGCGCCCTGCGGGCAATGTTATGGGCCGTCGACGACACCTTGCGTGTCAGCGTACACCCTACGGCAAGATGGTGGACAGATAGGTAGCCGCCAGTCCAGGTGTGTCCAGGCCGTCGTCGAGATCCATTCTCCTGAGCAACAATCTGCGGCGGCCAACGCCATCATATTCGACGCCATCCACGCAGATGGAACGAAATACCTGAAGAAACCACGGCCGGTGATTGAAAGAGGGCTCCAGGTGCTGTGGATTAAGCTAGGGGATGAAAAATCTCGTAACCGAATCTCCTGTTGCCAAAGGTGTGCAGGATCTCCATTACATCCGCACGTGCTGTGACGCACCAGTCAATGCGACCGGTCCATCGATATTCCGCATGGTGGGCCCATCTAGTCTTGAGGCAGGCGTGCCAGTCCGTATGTCGGATACAGCACTTCATAAGTCGTGTTCACTTGCAACTCTGATACTGGGCTTTATAGAATGAGCGTACCTACTACAGGCGAACGGACTCTCAGCACGTTCAGCAGGGGTCCGCTTCCCAGGACCTTGTGCCTGCAACAGACATCACTTCGCGCACTTCCGATCTGCGGGATCACTTCCCTTGCTGACGGGCCTGCCATCTAGCAAGTAAGGCCTATTCCAGCTAAACGGTGCCTATTTGTACCTTGCGGGTCAGGCAGGGCTCTTCTTGTTCGGGCTAACATCATGACGCTGTAGCAACCGTGCGGTCCTCCATATTCTCTGCCAGAGGAGTCGGACTGCTAGGCGAGGATGCGGCGGCAACCTTCAGGGTCATCGGCCGGCAACTTTCAGCGATAATGAGCCAGGCAACGGCTCGGCTGGCCAGAGAAAGAATTCAGGAAGGTCTTCTCGATACCATCTTTCAGCCGCAGGGGTCTGTGAGGCTGGTGTTATCCCTGGCACTGCGTACACTTTTAGCAGCCCGCTCTATCCCGGTTTCTTGCCCGCACTGCGTGTCCCTCTGGGGTCCACCGGAGTCTTATGTTCTCAGTTGGACTCGTCGTTTGGCGCACCGTAATTTACGATCCCGTCTGTCATGAAAATCTCGTCAGCCGGACGAAGAGCTAACGTGAACGTGGGATTCGATCCCACTTTAAGAAGAGCTAACGTGAATGTGGAATTCTGGTGCGTACGTACCTTCCACAAATCGTCCTCGTTGTAATGCCTCTGCAGCATAGTCGTCGCAGGCTCCAGGGAGGCTTGCGAGCGGGAGGCAGCATCATGCGGCGATAATTCAGTTGGAGATGCGGCACGCCAAGGATCATCTGAGGGAGGCACCGAAAGAGGTATGAAGCCAATATGAAGCCCATGTCGAACCAGTGGATTTCGTTTGGTTGGCCGGCCGGTGCACCACACACTCGTCGGCCCCTCTTAGCCCCGCGTACTGTGCTTGTTCTTTCTGCCGCATGTCTCCTCGCTCTCAAGTTGCGCCGTCGATCTTTCGGCCAGAGTCGCGTCGCGTAAGACTATTCCACAAACCTGCAGAGGCCCACAGTAGTGTCATGGCTATCATGAGAGCTGCATCGCTCTGGAATGAATATCTATATTCTCCCACTTTCCCCTTTCATCTTCTTTTTGTGTTTAGTTATATTCCTTTACCTCTCCAGCGGAAGCAACATCACTCGTGAAACATCTCTGACACAGTTTTTTTTATTTTAACAGAGCCTCCTCGACGCTTAGGCCGCATGCGTGCACGCGCCTGCCCTGAAGAACGGGCGGGGCTGTCAGCGTCCGATCGCTGCACACAACTTTGATCGTCATCTACATCTCTCGTCTTCACTCGAGCTCCTCTTTCGGTTCAACCTCTGGCATTCAATCTGGGTTTTGATAGCGCATTATCCCAAAACCTAGAGAGACACAGAGTGCAAAATTTTCACGGCGACCACGTAGCTTGGCCCAGTGCTCCTCAGGACGCCATCTTGCAGGTCAATTGGAGCTCGAGACTTCCGCCCCGGAGATTATCCGCTGTCCAAAAACTCAGTGCTGCAGTACGTACGTCGGCAAAATTTGGTGGTGGTGGCAACGTCATGATGCGATGGTGCGAGAGGGCCTCTGTGCAATCTGGTGCGTGGCCTTGTAGGCTACAGGCCACACCATCTCGTTCACAATGCTGACTTGCGAGCGTAGGCTACGGTTCAACTTCAATTGCGTGTATAGCTGTCGGTCGCAGTGATACTGCACAAAAATTCCACTAGAAATATCTGTCCACGCAGCGGCATCTTATTGGTGATAGCAGAAGCATGGTCATGGGGGTGTTTGAGACCTGTGGGAAACGAGGGCACTCAGTCTCGCTAATCCATCGTGCGTCTGCTTGTCATATCGTTCTCTGTGCGCAGCATCTTGAGCAAATACTGCTGGCTGGGCTGAACACAAGACATACCCTCTGCTGTGCCCAGCTATTCAGTGCTCGCGCCAGGCGTTCGCCGAAGACGGTTTTGCATGCCGTGCATCGTATACTTCCCGCGACGTTTTCGAACGTTACCTCCATAGACGTCGTCGTCAGCTCTGTCTCGATCGTCAGCATCGCGTATACCGCTTGTTAGCCCCGACTTACCCGGCCGCGCCTCCCATATGAGATACGCCGCGGTCAGCATCCATGCCCGCGTCATCCCAGCCTGCGTCTCCGCGTCACAGTGGTCCGTCGGCGGGTGCTCACCAGGTGGTTCGCGTAGGATCTCTTTCATAGCCTCTACGCGTGCATGCTGGAGCGAGATGAGCCTCTGAAGGTACACAGGGCCGATGCGATCTGCGCACTCTTGACCGATGTCGACGAGCTTCAAGCTGAGCAGGAACGTGGACGCCTGCGCCGCGAGGTCGTATAGGTCGTACTGTGCTGCAAGTGTGTAGATGAAGAGCGGTGCGCCGGGTGTGCGCGCAACGAGCAGCGCGAAGAGCGGCATCCCCGGTGCGAGGTGCACAGCGAGCGGCACGCCGTACGTGTACAAGGCCGCGATCGCCGCACTCAGCGTGTCATTGGTCGGGCTAAACTGGTCGCAAGGCCGGCCGTAGATGGTGTGCAGTATGACGTTCAGGACCTGAGAGTGCTCGCGGACGAGGAGCATGGATGTTTGATGCTCTGATTCGCCCTCTTGGAGCGCTACAGGGAAAAGAGAGCCGAAGTTGTTCTCCGATCGCTGCATGAGCAATGCTGAGTGAACGTAGAAGAAGACGTCATCCGAGGACAGCAGGGCTGTGTCCGGCGTAAGAGGAAGGACATTTGAGTTGGGTTGGAACACCGTCGAGACGGTGACATTGTCCGGTTCGCTGGTTTCATCGCTCGCCGAGGGAACATCTGAAGGCTGTATAGTTGGGTACAGTCAGCTGTGAAGAACTGGATGGGGGAGGCTTAGGCTAGGAGACATACCTCGTGTGCTGTTGTGTCATCCATGGGAACGTCATTGCCGATACCAGATCTTGCGGACATAACTACAGATATTTCGGTAACAAGGACAGTGTGCACAGCACGCTGAGATGCAGAATGTATTCGTAGCCTCCTCGCAGTGAAGGGACTGTTTCGGTAAGAGACGCGGTCTGATTTGATGGAATGTGGAGAGCCGGACCACGGGCACACCAGAGGCCCTTACTTGAACAGTATAATATGTGCAGACAGTAGTTGCATGACCTTGAACAATGCAAAACAGCTACTTGTATGTTTCGTGCACTGGGACTCAGTACTCAGGAATCATGCCAAAAAAAAACCAGAAGCCCGAGAGTCCGCGTTGCCGTTATTAATCACGTTAATTAGTGCATGCCTGTTCAGCGTTTCGACACCCATATTTGATAATTGACAAATACCCTGCGTGCGTGATGGTCTACTAGATGACGATCGCAGAGGTCACTGTGCAGTGTGCAGGCATGCAGATGCATCGCTCCATATAAAAAGTGCGATGTTTATGTCCTCTCATACTTTCATGTCGCGTCAAGCCGCCTACTACTTATGGTAACCAGACGGCAATCTCCGGCCGCTGATCGCGATATTCATCGACGTCCAGTGCTGAGCGCTGAGATCTGAGAGCCAGAGCGAGCCTTGGGAGATGCCACTTTCAGATACTCCTGCCATTGAGCACGTAGACATCATCGAACATAGCACAAAGATCCAGGTTGGTGCTACGTTCGATAGCCAAAACTACTTGCGCTCATTGATAACAGCATATGGTCCAGCTCCCACCAGAGCTCCTTGATGCTGTCTTCACTGAGCTCGACTCATATAAAAAGCAGGACTTGAGGTCTTGCTCCTTGGTTTGTCACGTTTGGAGCGCCCTTTCTCGGCCACATCTCTTTCGCCAAGTTACCTACACTCTCAGAGACAACAGCAAATGCCCCGAGACTATATCCAACCTTCGCGCAGCCTTCCGCAACATACTTACCTTCTTCGAGGAACATCCTGAGTTTGCGATCTACACCCAGGAGCTCAACCTGAAGACCATCCCTGTTCTTAATCGGCATGAGTGGCTAATCCCGCCGGACGCGGGTTATCACGACCCAGCCGCTTTTCTCAGCTTGCTCGGCCTTTTCTCTCGATTAGAGCACCTGCGCATCCAAGACGTATTCGTCACATCATCCCCTTCAGCTCAGATTGATTGTAAACTCATTTCGCTGAAGAGCCTCGCAATAGAGAGCGTACAAGAAGAGATTCCTCCCAGCGATGTCATCCACCTGCTCAACTGCTTCAAGGAGATCGGCAGTCTTGATATAGCTGTATTCTGCTACTATTCGTATCGTCGTGTAGAGGATAACTACCCTACTTCACGACACCTTGCCGTCCACAGCCTTGTCACTCGAGGCTCGACGAGCGGCGGCCTCTTTCTTCATATCGTGCAGACGCCCTCCGCGCGTGTCTTGCACACCCTATCGCTAGGCAACTTGGAGACTTCTTTCTTCCCGGGACTGCAGGAGTTGCTGACCGTCACTCGGTCGAGCTTGGCCTACCTAAGGTTGTCGTTTTGCGGTTTCTGGCAGGATGAACGCGGTACGTTCGTATGTGGGATAAACATATACAGTAGCGGCTGATTATTGCTCCCCTTATTCAGCGGATGGGCCCCCAATTATTACTCTGGCCTGTTGCAGCACCCTTCAATCGCTCGAGCTGTCGGTTCGAGCACAGCCGCTGGACTGGCAGGCCATCTGGCACGTCGTAGCAACGATCTCCGCAGATTCCAACCGCGCGCTCGAAGACATGACGCTCGTGCTGCGCGAACGGCAGTTCCTCGTTGCAGAAGATGTATGGAGGCTGATCAGCCCTAGTGTGCTGAGTTCGACGTACGCGACATTGTCTTGGCTCAAAGACAGAGGGCGCTTCCGGCGTTTCATACTCCAGGAGGTGGCGGAGGGAGATTGGAGGAACAAGATAGAAGTGTTCCCGGACCTCCTCCAAGGCTATGCTCGTTCCTAAGCTTAGTGCCTGCGGCGTTGACAGTTAGCATTTCCGTCGTATCGCGGCAGTTGTCTTCGTTAATTATGGAGCGAACTTGCGTTCTGAATCTGATAGTACTGGAGTTTTGGATTGGACGATGGCCGTATCTATCTCGCAGCATACGCCGTACGTCCGAATCGTTGACACGCTGATCCCGAAGAACGTTGGCGTGTCCGGAGTCTCGCGGTGCCAAAGGACCCCGGAGAGGCCGTGCACCGATTGCTGTGCGCTCTGGGACCGCTCTCCGGGGACGTCGCTTGACCCTCTCTTTTTGCTCCAATTCTCTCCCAGTGCTGGGTCACTGGCTCCTACGTTCCCTTACCTCCGGACAGCAGCATACCTGGACTGACAATACCCTCAATACCCAATACGACGTCTTAATCTCACTCAAATGCCTCACCCCTTCCTGACATGGCTGCTCGCATTCGCCCTTGCTCTGCTTGTCCACTCTTCCCCGGTCGCTACAGATAGCGATGCCAACCAAGTTCCGCTTTCTGTTTCGGACTCGCGTAGGGTATACGAGTATCACAATGGAGAGCTCCCACCGACGGAGAATACGGATGGGTGGATTGACCCAAGGCTGAACGGCGGACGCTTCATCGACGTGCGTACTACTTTGTCGGCTTCGGGTTGCCGCCCTCACCCCCGGCTACGTTTAGTTTACAACTAGGCGGCTCGGGGAGCCTTTGAACATCATTATCTCTGCGCTCTCTGACCCCTACGTACTTGAGGAATCCGGCTTCCTCGACTACTCCAAGTAAGTGTCCTCAGCTGCGCAGCTTCCGCGATTATGCTCAGTGTTCCTGCAAGGTCCATCGGCTTCGCCGGAGAATGTATGGGTCTTCACTACGGCAACATCCATGACGCCGACCTGGGCGATGGCCTCGGTCGCAAGCCGGAGCACATGCTCATCAGGCAGCACTACCCTATCATCGGGACATGCTGGGAGAGTGTCCGCGGCGGCCACCATTTCCGTGCGTGGCGGCAGAACGGCACCCTCGCGAACAGCGGTGCCTGGTTCATTGGGTGCGTGTACACCGCGCTTTTGTTCTTGCACAGGTCTAACCCCCGTCTCCCTCAAGCGCGTCCAAGGAGAAGGTGTGCATTCCCCACTCAATTTCCGTACGCGCGTAATCTTCACACTCCATATAGGATTCGTCCAAGAATCATCAGATCGACAAGGACGGATACAATGTAGGACGCGACTACTTTGTTGAACATGCTACGGCTGGGAGCCACTGGCAGGGTAAGTGGTGGAAGGCTGAGGTCGAGTGGCGTGAAGGATTGATGCCTCGCGGTAGGCGAGGTACGACAAGTCGATTTCAGTTTCAGCTTCACCTTGCTCATACATCTCAGGCATCAATCACGGAATCCCTGTGGACGGCCGCGTTGCTATCCTCAAGATCAATCGCCTCTAGTGGGCGGATATTCTGCTCACCATCTCCGGGATCGAGTCTCGACACGACCTCTTATGACAATCTCACGACTCTAGGCCTGATTTTTGGGACTGCTTCTAGCTTACTCTCTGTCGTATTGGCTAGCTTTACTCCGTGCTGCGACCCATCAAGGACTCTATCTGTCCGCCATCACATCCCATAGAGCTCAACAACCCCACGCTATCTATTCTGTGAAGGACTCCGAGTGCTTGGTATACTTTGTAGTATTTATTACGTCATCAACTGGCCCTGGCTTCAGCTGTTTATATTGTAACATCCTGCGGTTATCAACGTTCACGCACCATATTTTCTGAGTTGCTAGCTCGCGTTTACTTGCTGTTGATTGCGTGCCGCCACCGTCTTGAGATCTCAGCTGGATAGTGTCAAGTTAATGAGCGTACGCTAGGACTCCAAGGCAGCCACCACCTTCGGGCCGATGCGCCGACTGGCCTTAAAGCAACAACCATCGAGCCAAATTACGCGGCTACACAGTAGCTGAGGTTTGGTGCTGTCAAGGTAATACAGCGAGGATCCTGGGAGCGAACAGCCTTCCAGATTCGTCAGTCTTAGCATTCGCAGCTTATATATACAATTTGCAGAACGGTTGTCGTCAAAGCACTGAAGCGAGATATTTACAAGCCTACTAGTAGTCAGCTGGCCAAAGCAAATTGTAAGGTGTTACCGCACTTCGGCAGGATCTAATGGATGCCTGACCGAAACAACCTCGGTGTTTTCCAGCGATTGTGTCGTGGCGTACACAGTTGCGATCACGGCACTGACGTAGAGCCCGCGGGAGTCGCTGTCCCGACTCCGAAGCGCATCACAAACGTTCGATGCATCATTAGAGCGCCACAAAGGCGATCAGAGAAATTGCGTTTACTACACAGGGTGGTAAGCGCAGTTTTTTCTTGAGAAAACCTGGACAAAAGCGGCTAATTAAGGCCCAGTTTTTCCTTGATTCTACGCCGACGCAAGGTGAAGAGAAACTGGTGCAAAGCCGGCCAAAGGGGTCTAAAACACAGTAAAACTGGTGCAAAACCGAGTTTTTATTTTCTTAGGTGAAAACTAGAGAAAATCGGGGCTGTGTTCAATCAGTTTTGACCGATTTGCGACGGAAAAAATATGCTTACCACCCAGTACTGTCACGGTAGCCGCGCTCAACGACACATGCCGCATCCCAATTGGTAGTGGAGAGTCTGCGGTGTTATTCAACTCCATCGTCCTCAATGGAGGCGGCTTACCTTCGTGTTTCACAGACACACACAGCATCTTGGCTCCCCAAACGCTCCAGAAGCGAGACCCTGCACGACTCCGCCCCGAGGACATGACCTTTCGGGTCCTCAAAATCTCCGGCGAGAGCGACATGCTGCGTACAGTATTTTATGCTCATAATAGTATCTTTAACTTTGTTATGCATCCCTTTATCTGGAGATCTCCACGATGTCTTGCTGGCAGCCTTCTCATTGTATCCAGTTGTGGCGTTTACAAGGGCGTAGATGCATTCGATTGACCGGTACATCCTTGACAGGTTATACAAATGATTTGACTAATGTGCTAAAGCCTGGGCAGGCATGCTACAGGAGAACAATAGCTTCCATTAGAATAGGTAAGTTTCTTCAATACAAGCCTTGATACCTCCTCAAACTCCCAGACAGTGAAGAAACACGTCAAGCATCAGGAAACAGGACTTGGGCCCATAGTGCTCCAAAATGCTCCTGTAGCACTCTGTAGCATTGTGGACCTAAGTCTTTTTTCTGATGTCAAAAAGCCTAGCCAGGCATTGATTGGGTGGTCTGTAACAGAGGAGCCAGTTAACAAACGTTAGCACAGCAAGAGAAGCTTTTATACCCCAAGAACACAGTCATTGGAGTATATTTGTCTTGCTGCACCGGCTTTTGTTGAATTCTTTTAATGCAATCTGCATAACCGACCCATTGAAAGCGCGCCGCTGGGAGGTCTTGGCGGCTGTCGCATCAAAATGATGGGCGCCTCCGAGTAGTAATGGCGCGCTGCAGCAGGTTGAAACGGAAGGCAGAAGTTGCTCGAACAGGTCCACCGTTGTTTCACAACATAAGACATGCGGATAGTGTCTCGGGCATGACAAAGTGACCTCACCTTCCTCGGGCCTGTTATCTTCTTAAAACCATGAGCCGTCGCATTCGGTCTGTACCATTCCTCTATCTGAACGGCGCAACATGAGTATGAACTACCTCTCATGGATCACACCAACCGACGCCTTGAGCCTCCTTGTTAATATGAAACCAACGGATGCTCTCGTTACGGTGGGAGGAGCTGCGCTCGTACGCTTCCTGTCTTGTCCTGGTATTGCCGACTGACCGAGAGATGTCTATGTAGGTGTGCCACCTCATATACAATAAATGGGAGCCCACATACATCCCAGCCACGACCTTCATGCTGCTGTTGCTTCCGCTCGGTCTCTCCACGCTCCTTGTTCCCCACTATGGCCCGGCGCTCGCACTAATTGTTGCCCTGGCGACATACCATGGCGTTCTGCTAACATCCATATCGCTGTATCGTGTCTCACCATGGCACCCTGTCTCACGCTACCCAGGCCCACTTCCAGCCAAACTGTCCAAGTGGTGGATGGTCTGGAAGGGGTGCCACGGTAAGCAGCACCTGTACATTCGAGCGCTGCACGACCGGTACGGCGATGTGGTGCGCATTGGACCCAACGACATCTCTATTCGCGATGTCGATGCTGTGGCTCCGATGATGGGCACCAATGGTCTGCCCAAGGGTCCCTGTGAGTATCCACGCACGTATGTATTGAGGCCCGTCATATTTAACAATATCCCTGCAGCCACGTATGCAATGGCCATGGAGCCCCCTATTGTAAGCGTTATAGGCATCAGAGACCCAGTCGCGCACGCTCGCCGCCGCCGTCCTTGGACCCGCGCATTCAGCACAACAGCGCTGAAGGAGTACGAGCCGACCCTCGTCAAGAACATCACGAGGCTCTATGAGCAGCTAGCAAACCAAAAGGGAAGCGTTAATCTGGCGACGTGGTTCAGCTGGATGACATACGACTTTATGGGCGATATGGTGTACGTGCTATACACCTGTCTGCCCTTCTGCGCTGACGGTAGCATAGATTCGGGGGAGGCAGCGATATGCTTACGCATGGCGACAAAGACGGAATCTGGTCCATGCTCACAAACGGCGGAGAGTACGCCCGTGCCCTTAATACTTGCGTCCCCTATTTTGACGACTATGTAGGGGGCATGTGATGTATCATCATGTCCCATGGCTAGCTCACTTCGCCAAGCGCCTTCCCATGTCACTCCAAGTGAAGAAAATGCGTCGCTGGGCGCTCGAACGCACTGTGGCTCGCTACAAGCACGGTGCAACCACGAAGGATCTGTTCTATTACTTAGTAAGCTCGATGGTGCAGATGAGGCTGATTAGTAATGACCATGACCTCCCAGAGCAATGAAGACGGAGCAGAGAAGATGTCCCCACCCGCCGGTCAGGTCATTTCTGAAGGCGTTCTTGCGACTATTGCAGCCTCGGACACCACCTCGAGTGTCTTGTCAAACGCATTTTGGAACATCCTGCGGTACCCGCAGTACTATAAGCGGCTCCAGGCTGAAGTTGACCAGTATTACCCTGCCGGCGAAAACGCCCTTAATCCTAAGCATTACAGCAAGATGGTATTCTTGGACGCTGTGCTGTAAGCCTCATAGCCATATTTTACGCATCGCGTGCCTGACATCTGGCTAGGAACGAGACGATGCGAATGTATCCTGTCGTCCCGAGTGGCAGTGAACGGGCCCCGATTCCGGGCAAAGGCGACAGGACTATTGGACCCTAGTATGTCCTGCTTCGCTGGTGGTGTAGCGTCACCATTCTCATCTTGCCTCAGCTTCATCCCCAACGGTACACAGACCCGTATACACTTTTGGTCGTTGCACCGTGACGCACGGTACTTCACGCATCCGGACACATTCTGGCCTGAGCGATTCCTCATCGCCGAGGGACTCGAGCGCGCACCGGAGGGCGAGCCGTTCATGCAAAATGCGAACGCGTTCATCCCGTTCTCGTTTGGGCCGTCTAATTGCGTGGGCAAGAATCTGGCGCAGGTGGAGATGCGGATGGTGTTCTGCCACCTGCTGCAGAATCTCGAGTTTGAGCTCGAGAAGGGCTGGGACCCTGCCGAGCGTGATCACACCATCGAGGACCACGTGGTCATATCGATGAAGAGTCCTCTGCCTGTGGTGGTGCGCCGCAGGACGTAGGCTAGGGAGAACCGGCGCCCGAGATCGCAAGACTGCATTATAAGGGAGTATTTGTTCTGGTATTGCCACTTTATGGACGACACGAGCCGATTATAGTAATCAAACTGGATCTTGAGACTGTAAAGCATGAATATCCAATAAACTGAACATCTGAGGAGTACTATCCCTGTACCACGTTTGATAAATGGGACAGTGTTGATAATTTGAATCCCCTCGTAGCTACGCTTTCTTGTTGAGATCGGGATTATTTATTCAGGTAGTATAAACTACTACAAATATTACAGAGCAAAAATCAAGGCACAATACCTAAGGTTGAGCGAAAGGAATTTTGAACATTCCATGCAATACACCAGATGGACGTCAGAGCGCTCATTGATGGCTAGGTCCCACCAGATCTCCTGAGCCAATGTGTTTATGGAGTCTTGTGAGCCTTTTATGCTTCGTATAGATACTTTAGAAAATGTGCATGATACGTTTCGTGCCCCGTAGCTGCTACGCTATGCGCACGTTTGCCATAGCGTTACAGGAAATCTGCCTCAACGTGACCGTGTTCAGTCTCCGCTTTCGGCAAGACCGGCACCTGTTGGCTCGCAGAGCGCAGCATTTGCAAACCATGCATACTGCCTCATCGAGTGACGGTGGTCAAGTGCTCGGAGATGGCCTGACATGGCTCAGGTCCCCTCCGAGAGCCAATAACCCATTACGTGTACTCTGCCTGACTTCCTCCAACTTCCAGACGGCGACGATATCGAGACACGCATTCGGAAGACTTGCAATGCGCTTCGTGTACGATTAATTCTGTTAAGTACTGACTTGTTTCGCTCAAGCTGCCCACACCTTGTCCTCACTCTCAGCCCAAAATGTACGGATGCATGGTCAACGCTCGGTTGTAGCCCTGTGACAGAAATTATCAACACTGGTCCACGGCCCTCGGAGCTGTCTCGCCGCAACACCTCCTATGCACTCATCTCTCAGAATTTCAATCACAAAAAATACACATCGATACTACGAGGTTTGTTGCACCTGTTTATCTCCTTTGTGGGGGCAAATGTTGAGTGAGCCCGCAGGGACGGACGAAATACGTGAAATTATTATCAAAAGGGGTGCACTCAGGGATAGTATTTGGCATGTAGCAGTGCGTGCTCTCGGGTCATCCCGGCGGTGCCACAATGTCGGCGCTGGCGCCTGAGATCTGCCCTAAACCGTGATCTCAATCCTTGACTGCATTCGGCCCCAACAGTCCCTCTATTCCTTCATTTTGCAGGTGCTGCATCTGTGTTCTGTGCCCTCTGATTTCAGACTTCTCTTGTATGAGAACCACTCATGGAGTCCTAAGTCGAATCCTGCCATGGCTTCATCGCTGGGTCAATCGCACTTGTTACAGCCTTCGATAAAATGGATACTTACTGCAGATTCAGCATAGCTATCTGCCGTCCAGTGCGATATATCGCGTAAACCCAGTCTAAAAATGCAAAAAGTATCGTCTCCATTGCCCAATTACTGCGCTGCCCTCTAGTGATGAAGAACTTCAGGGGCACAGCAAGAGGCTCGATCGAGGGGCTGTGAGATGCGAGCTACTGAACGTCTCCATGACACTCCGTCTTCGAGCGACGGCTCCCAGGATTGATATGATATTTGGAATGCAGGAATAAGGTATCCAGGAGAGTTCTGCGAGAAACTAACCACTCGCCGCATACTACAGACGGAGTGTCCTTCCATACTATCACGGAGCTCAAGTCCGAAAGCTCGAGCAGACGGGTATCTACAAGAGGTCAGATACGCATCTTAAGTGCACTGAAATCATCTGCGGCACCGCGAGGACTGTTAAATTATCTGACACAGGTCCCCGTACGTTGAGGGCTGTACTGCGGCACAGTCGATCTTGTTCGCCATCTCCGCGAGACGGTCGCCGCCGCGGGGTGCGCTGTCATACCCGCCCAAATCCCTTGATCAGGAAGTGGGACTTGTCATTTTCAATTGACGGCATCACGCCCACATGTTGCGTAGATTCCCAAGGATCATGTCTGCGTGGGCACAATTGTCCGTGAAGGTTTGTGGCTATTCAGAGTGGTGGGAACAATGAACCAATGAGCAAGAACTCTCCAGGAAGCCTTCGACTAAGGCTCACAACCAGAATCTGCTACGGGCTTGTCATCAATGCTTCGACTTCTTATGATGGAGACGGAGAAGCACCGTTGATCACATGTGGGATTCTCGGACCCTGTGCGTCTCACCCCTTCCCGTCCCTGCCTTCCTCCGTCCACATACATAAGTCTGGCTCTCCCTAGACTGGAAAGCGTCACGGCTAAGGGCACTTCCGTGCTCCTCTTTACTAGCTCCTAACATGTCACAAAATGCTAGTTCTCCAGGGCCGGATCTGGGTGCAGGCACCATAGAATCCATGTAAGCTCTCCCCATATCGTTTGCGCTACGCACAATCTGACATATCCTCGAAAGCTTTATGGCACGCCTCCTGCTGGCTGCCATCGCAGGTAAGCTGCCGCACTATAAGCCAGAGTGCATATTCCCAACAGCTTTCAGCGCTCATTTTCTACGAGTACGCCATTTCGTTCGGACAAGAGGTGTCTGTCGTGTGGCAGCGAAAGCTTAGTCCTGCCACGGCGCTTCTTCTTGCCATACGCTGGACGTTGCTATTCGAGGCCATATCGCTCGTGTTGCCCCAACCGTCTCCAGAGGTACGCCGCTCCGTATCGTCCCACTTACTCATCTAAATGCCTCGGCGATAGAGGTGCGACCAGAATATACAACGACCCGTCAGCTGGACTTACAAATCACATTGCAGATGCGCTCTACGAACGAATATGATCCTTATCCCCGCTTTAATTGGGTATGCTCAGACAGCTAGTACGCGACAATCCTTTGTCATCCCTGCGACAGTATTCACACACTGTTGCTCACTCCAGTCTTCGCCGGTTTGCGGGTGTTCGCAATAACGAATCGCAACCGCACCCTATCGCTCATCGTCTTGATCTTGATCTTGGCCCCGGTCACGACCAACTCCGTAGGTGCCGTTTTCCTTCTGTCAGGCCTGCTGACACCTTTTGCACTCGACGCGTAGTATGTGATCGCTGTTCGTGGAGTGGCTCTGCCCTTCATAGGCTCGCGACTAGTGATATGTACGCCGGAAACGCTCATCACGGGCAAGCTCGACCTAACGTGCGTGTTCGAGTCTGCGAGTGCTGTTGTTCATTGAGACTGAAAGGTATCTAGAGGTAAGACGAGCGACGTGTCCTACCAGACAGGCCACTGAAGTGATTATAGTCGCGTTATGCGGTCGGATACCGGTAGTCATAGGAGAAACAATTGCCATCCTATTGACATGGAAGCAGGCCTACCATCGGCAGCAAGATTTCGTCAATATTCGAGGTGCAGCCTCGCTCACGCAAACTCTTATTCGCGACGGTAAGGTCTTACTCTTTCTGCCGTCGCACAATGCTGACTACGGTCCTCAGGAACTGCGTATTTTATGTACTTATTCACATGCTTGATTTCACCTACCGCCACTAACAAGCTATGTAGAGCTATGATACTCGTTAGCATTGCTGAGATTTTAGTCATCACGCATGGTCAGGTAACTAGAGCTCCATTCTCGCTTCGTAACAACGGCCTGATGGGTCACCTTTCGTACAGTCAACAGCCTTTGCGGGACCATTTCTAGATGCGCTGGTAAGCCACCGAAACTTCTTTGACACTAAACCAGTGAGTGATACGCTGCCACAGCCGCCGATCCTCGTGTGCAGGTTCATAATGAACCTGCGCCGCTCGTCGGTCCACTCGGGCTTTACCGAGTACTCAGGAACCGAGCTCGATTCGCCCGGCACGGTACAGACGGCGTCAGTTGTGTTCCGGCGGTTTAACCAGGGGCTCGACGAGTTCGGACGCTCGCTGGACGTCGGTGAGAGCCAAACACGAAGTGGCTCGACTGGCAGTGGGTGGAGCAGGGGTGGAACGATGCAGTCGGAATCTACCATGGAAGACTACTCGTACGAGGGTGGCATCGATCTTACAGTGTACGTGTCCCCAGTCGGAAGCTCCCCGCGCGGCGCTAATTGCGCTTTAGGTTAAAACAAACTGCAAATAATGCATCTCCGCTGCATTGATAGATGACTCAAATAATGATTTATTATGCTGTAAAGTAGTAAATCAGTCAATCCTGTCTTTCGACGACAACAGAGAGCGACTCCAATGTTAAGACACCCTTGTCCTGCATCCGCGCCTCCCAGACACCCGGGTCGCACCCGTCTGCGAAACGCACACTCAGCTTCGCCATAAAGTGGCGTCCCGTCGACTTCATCTGCTGCAGCATGAGGCCCTTACAGACGCAGTTCGATGGGACGCGCGAGAAGGGCACGGCCGCACGATCGTCGTATGCCGTTTCAGGCTAGAACATCTCTGGGTCCTGGACGTATCGCGGGTCGGGTTAACAGCCACTCTACCCTGCGAAGTCATGTCAACGTGGATGTGTGCGGAAAGGTGGAGACGGCGAGAAGATGCACTGGGGCCCCTGTGTAGGCCGTGCAGGCCATACGGGGGAGACAATCCAGTCATCGTCGCGGGCGTGAGCACGGGACCGAAGCGCAGTGCTAGGAGGACAGTGAGGCGTACAGGTGGCACGCGGAGGAGTGTCGCAACATGGTCCTATATCTGCATGCGAAAAAAGAGGAGTGTCATAACGAGGGAGATCCGGGCATCGCTTGAAGATGAGATGTGTACTCCGAGGAAGCTTGGTGGATCATAGACGACAGGGGAGCTTGGCGACCATGGCGAAGAATGCGACTCGGATGGCCACAATACCTTCAAGAATGAAATGATACTTTGAATTATTTCCTGCATTTGCAAGATACTCAAGGCTCCAAGAGGTCCGACCCAAACCTCACTTTTTGGCGGTTTGTACCGGGGTATTTTTGTATTGGTTTTTATCCGGATACGGATTGGGTAATTAAAATAGCCTAGTTTATACCCAAATAGCGCGCAGATTTCAAACCATTTTAGAAAAAGTGCAAATTCGCCGTGAGGCGCTTGGTGTGCCCATTTTACACACGAAAGTTAGACAGAAGTGGGCGTTATCCGCATGGATCACGCATCGCGTCGCACTTTTAAACCAATCTTGAGTCTTTTTACACCAATAATTCGTTACACTGGTTTGTCTCAAATCTCGCTTCAGGTGGGTGGACGATCACATCCGTCAAACTTACACTTCTGCCTCGGTGTTCATCAGCTTGTTGTCCCTTCGGAGAAAGGCTGGCCAGTTGTACCCGGATTCTGATAAATCCTTGGCCCCCGACATACGTTTGTACCCGGGCAATTTCGCGGTCTTCTTGGGCATCTTGGTATTCGAGAGCGGCCAGGGCCGCTCAGCTCGTACGCGGACCGGGTAGGGGATATGCCGAGATCCCGATGCTTGCTGAGAGCTTTCGAAAGGCAGGTAAATTCATCAATCCCCGCAAAACGCTGCTTTCATACAACAAGCGACTATGCTATTTAGTTATGCTTCCTTGTCGCTTTCCGCGCATACTAGGTAGGTTTGTGATGTGGCCGCCCGATACACATGGCTCCCGTAGAGCCATGTCCCCCAAAGCTATGTCTCCCCTTGCTCCAATTGTCGTTCCCTCTCTCTCTCTTGCCCTTACTCAGAGCCTGGGCAGCCTTATGATCAACGTTGTTCGCTACCTACGACCACTCGGCCCTTGCCATGATCCAATTGCTCCTCCTGCCGCCCGCGCAAAACGCATCAATAGTATGGCGGGCGCCTCGTGACTCACTGCCAATTTTGGAGGTTGAAACAGAAGGCAAAGGTTCTCCCAAACACTGCGATGTGGTGTTTCACAACACATAGCGACTCCAAGCATGACAAATACGCTTCAAATAACCCCATTAGTTCTGAGGCTGTTATTGCCTTAAAACCATGAGCCACGCAGGACACCCGGCCTTGTACCGTCCACCATCCGAACGGCACAATATGGGTGTGGACTACCTCGCACGAGTTAGATCATCCGACGCTGTCAGCTTTCATGTTAATCTGAGCACAATGGATGCTCTTGTCACAGTGGGAGGAGCTGCGCTCGTACGTCACTGGCCGTTGTCCTGTCATTGCCAACTGACCGAGGGATGTCCGCGCAGGCATGCCACTTCATATACAATAAATGGGAGCCCACATACATCCCGGCCACGACTTTCCTGCTACTGTTGCTTCCGCTTGGTCTCTCCACGCTCCTTGTTCCTCACTACGGCCCGGTGCTCGCACCAATTGTTGCCCTGACGACATACCATGGCGTCCTGCTAGCGTCCATCTCGCTGTATCGTGTCTCACCATGGCACCCTGTCTCACGCTACCCGGGTCCGCTTCCGGCCAAACTGTCCAAGTGGTGGATGGTCTGGCAGGAGCGTCATGGTAAGCAGCACCTGTACATTCGAGCGCTGCACGACCGGTACGGCGATGTGGTGCGCATTGGACCCAACGACATCTCTATTCGCGACGTTGATGCTGTGGCTCCGATGATGGGCACCAATGGCCTGCCCAAGGGCCCCTGTGAGTATCCACGTACGTATGTATTGAGGCCCGTTATATTTAACAATATCCCTGCAGCCATGTATGCAGTAGCTATGGAGCCCCCAATTTCAGGGCTTATCGGAATTAGAGATCCAGTTGTGCATGCTCGCCGCCGCCGTCCCTGGACCCGCGCATTCAGCACGGCCGCGCTGAAGGAGTACGAGCCGATCCTCGTCAGGAACATCACAAAGCTACGTGAGCAGCTAGCAAGCCAAAGGGGGGGCGTCAATCTGGCGACGTGGTTCAGCTGGATGACATACGACGTTATGGGTGACATGGTGTACGTGCTATACACCTGTCTGCCCTTCTGCGCTGACGGTAGCATAGATTCGGGGGAGGCAGCGATATGCTTACGCATGGCGACAAAGACGGAATCTGGTCCATGATACAGACCGCCGCAGAGTACGTCCCCGCGTTTAATATTTCGTCGCTTATTTTGATGGCCGTGCAGAGGGCAGATGCTGTATCATCACATTCCATGGCTGGCACACTTCGCTAGACGTCTCCCTGTGTCAGGCGGAGTGAAGAAGAGACGTCGCTGGGCGCTCGAACGCACTACGGTCCGTTACAAGCAAGGTGCAACCACGAAGGACCTATTTTATTACTTGGTGAGCTTGATGGTGCAGATGAGGCTGACTAGTAATGACCATGAGCTCTCAGAGCAACGAAGACGGAGCAGAGCAGACGTCCCCACCCGCAGGACAGGTCATTTCTGACGGTGTTCTTGCGACTATTGCAGCCTCGGACACCACCTCGAGTGTCTTGTCAAACGCATTTTGGAACATCCTGCGGTACCCGCAGTACTATAAGCGGCTCCAGGCTGAAGTTGACCAGTATTACCCTGCCGGCGAAAACGCCCTTGATCCTAAGCATTACAGCAAGATGGTATTCTTGGACGCTGTGCTGTAAGCCTCATAGCCATATTTTACGCATCGCGTGCCTGACATCTGGCTAGGAACGAGACGATGCGAATGTATCCTGTCATCCCGAGTGGCAGCCAACGTGCCCCGATTCCGGGCAAAGGCGATAGAATCATCGGACCCTAGTATGTCCTGCTTCGCCGGTGGTGTAGCGTCACCATTCTCATCTTGCCTCAGCTTCATCCCCAACGGCACACAGACCCGTATGCACTTTTGGTCGCTACAGCGCCACGCGCGGTACTTCACGCATCCGGACACATTCTGGCCTGAGCGATTCCTCATCGCCGAGGGACTCGAGCGCGCGCCAGAAGGCGAGCCATTCGTCCACGATGCGAACGCGTTCATCCCGTTCTCGTTTGGGCCGTCTAATTGCGTGGGCAAGAATCTGGCGCAGGTGGAGATGCGGATGGTGTTCTGCCACCTGCTGCAGAATCTCGAATTTGAGCTCGAGAAGGGCTGGGACCCTGCCGAGCGTGATCACACCGTCGAGGATCGGTTTGTCATATCGATGAAGAGTCCTCTGCCTGTGGTTATGCGTCGCAGAACTTAGGCTAGGGAAAAACTGACGCTCTACTTGGCACGCCTCTGTTAGAAGGGAGAGTATAGATTCCTAATATTACCAAGAGTGTATGGACAATTGGCGTTGTGTGTCCACAAATTTCGAGTGTGTAAGCCCCGGTCTACCCAAGGGACAGCCAAGCGTAGCCTCGTAGCACTCATCAACCGTGAGCTGAAAATATGCTTTTGAGTCGATGAATACGGTGTATATGCTACAGCAGGAAACCTTAGTTTGAGCGCGGTGTTAGATTTATATACTGGCATATGTTACTATTCTTGCTGCGGGGCTGAAGCTTATGCGACGGGTGAATAAAAATGTGTTTCTCATATATCTGCAGCATCCGGGGGTCAGTCGGGGACATTGCCGCAGATCAGAAGATTTAGGGCCTCCGTGAATGCAATGTACCTGCTGATAGGGCGTGCAAACTACGAGTTCGTATATTGACGATATATCCAGATATGATCATAGTAGCAGATTCTGAGACAACGACTCCAGGCTTGAATAGCCAGTCGCTAGCACAGAGAGACTGCTCCTTTACCAATTCTTAAGCCTCTAGCAAGTCATCCGACCAGGACGCATAGACGTCCGCATCCTTAGTCATCGTCGCAATCTTCGCGTCTACGAGGCCACGCGCACCCTTTCCGAGGAACAGTCTCAGGGGAGGCTCGGCCGTTGGCTTCGACAGCTCGAAGATCTTCTGCGCGGCCTTCTTCGGGTCCCCGATTTTCGTGGAGAGGCTCGAGTGGAACGCCGCGTCCACATACTTGCGATATCCGCCCGTGGCCTCAACGTAGGCTGGGTGGGCCGCGATCGAGACGCCTTTGTCCATGAGGGACGTGCGGAAAAATACAGGGCAAATCAAGGTAATCTGTGGCATGGCGGATGAAATGGATGAGTTACGCCCTTCTGCAGTGTACCCACCTTGATGTTCCACTTCGGATCGAGTTCAGCGGCAAGCGAGGCCACCAGACCGTCAATTGCTGGTCCCAAATCGAGTCAGGACCCAAGTAGCAGCAACAGAGGTCACTCTACTCACCATGCTTGGAAGCACTGTAGTATGACATGACGGGGAAGGGCTGAAAGCCGAGAGAGGAGCCGAGGGTCAACAACCGACCGCCGGCGCCGGGCGCGTTTTCCTCACGGAAAAAGCGTACCGCCTCCCTACCCACGTTGGCCGCGCCCCAGAAGTTGACCTCAAACATGATCCGTGCAACGTCGTCCGGGGTACCTTCGGTCTCGGCGACAGCCGACAGACCGGCGTTATTGAACACGATGTCGACCTTGCCAAAGGCTTTCTTGCGCGGAAGATGTTTGCGACCTGATCCACCTTGGTGACGTCGAGTTGTACTACCAAAAGCTGGCTCGGGGGATACATCGCCTGTAAGTCATCCAACTCTGAAGGCTTGTGCAGTGTAGCGACGACTTTATCGCCATTCTTGAGGGCCAACTTGACTACCTCTCGGCCAAAGCCCGAAGAGGATCCAGTAACTATCAGGCATGAGCACAAAAACATAACTAATCCATGACTTTCGCTCACCGAGCCAAACTCTAGCTGAGGACATTATGTTTGCGAGTGAGTAAAACTTTCTGTGGGGTGGTTGCTGTCCGTTCTGGAGACCTCGCCGCAGGTTTAAATATTCCACGAACTGTCGCAATTTGTAAGGATCTCAGACCAAAGGTTGTCGGGCATGCTGTCTTCTATTGCGCTTGAGTTGCGCTGGAGCTCGAGATGTTGGCAGGTCCTCTTCCCGCAGGCCTCGGTGATGGGCGAAAGCTGCGCGACCGAGTCACCGAACAGCCCAGTCCGATTAGCCGAGCGACTACAATAGAATGTAGATCAGTAACCTTCTTTCAAGATAAACGGCCAAATCACGTGGTACGACTGCCCGTAACTGCGTGAATACTCCACAGGATCCAAGCGATGGGATCTCAAGACTTGCAACGAAAATTTTAGATCCAAGCTGGTACATCCCAAACTGCAACATCCAAGTTAGCTGTAGCCCGTGTTCACTGGCGTTCGTTGCTTACCAAGAAATTTTTGCTGTATGCGCAAAGGATCATACCAACAGACCATAATGGCGGCACCGCTGCGGCAACGCGTCGAACCGTGCGAATTGTGCCAGATATGGCTATGCCATTGTGGCGCTCGCCTTCAAAGTCCGATCGGATGCTCGCTTGATTATATTCCCGGTTCTTGTGACGCTCTGGCTTCTCTTAGTCTTCCCCTGTTGGGACTTTATTTTGTTTTGTTTTATTTCATCGATTTTAATGTTTGTTCTTCTCCATCAAAGAGCCATGCCATGATTAGACACAGAAGAAGAGATCCCCGAGAGAGGCTCAGTCCGAGTCCCTCAACAATGTTTACCGTCAGTCCGGCTGAATACCTCCTCGGAATCAGCTCGAACGAGATTGAGCAGACCTACAGCCGCTTTACTGGAAGGTCGCCCGGGGTAAAAGCAAGTATTTGTCGTAGCTGTCTCGAAGCTACTAGTACGAGACAGCTCAAGTCAATGAGCTGATCGTGGATTGGCGACAGCTTACATAGACATGTTCTTGGCACGCGTGCATGTGCGTGCGTGTGCTGAACAATAGCCTAGCAATGTGCGGTCCCAGCTAGGGCTCATCTGTTCCGGGCTCAAGCTGGTAAAGGAGGCGAGCTCGGCTTCAAGCCCGAGCCCTACCCGAACCCCGAGCATCCGAGTCACCCACGCCGTGCCCAAGCCGTAAGCTCAGTCACGTTTTGCGTATTCTAAATGTCGAGTCTGTGCTCAATATACCACAGCCCGGCACTTGCGCAATCGACGCCACCGGCTGGCGGTGACGAAGGCCACGAGTAGACGTTTACGACGGATGCCGAGCGTCCAGTGCGGCAGCTCGCAGCTGCGCGTAGGTAGGGATTATTAACCCAGCCGGCGAATGATTCGCGCTCCCACGCGCCTGAGGGGTTTTTTTTTTACAGGGTGGTGAAGCACCATATGATCAAGAAGCAGCCATAGAGTGGGTACGATCAAGTCCGGGCTTCGGGTATGCCAAGGTCGGGCTCAGTTCGATAACTTCCGCTCGCTGTCTCTGAGCCCCGTCTCCTGCGTCAATCGTAAACTCTCCTCCGCTGGCTGTGGCGTATCGAGGTCTTCGAGTGTCTGTATGAGGTCCGGTGTGAATTCAACGACATCTTGTTGGCTCATGACCTTTGAGACTCTCCGAATAAGGCACGGCACAAATGTGACTACAACTCGCTGATGACCACTACTCTACCACTTGTCACTGTACTAAGCGTACAGCACGATGGGTCACTCTACTACCTGCACATCTCTGGTTCACTCTCCCCCTCTGGCCATGCACTATGCCGGCTTTTCAAAAACTAATCATTGGCAAAAAAGGTAGGTGCAAATTCTCACGATATATTGCACCCAGGATGTTCTTACCGCAATATCAAACTTTATGTCACAATATATTGTGGCATTTCTGTCCTGTCTTATTTTGCCGGTGGCCGTAGGTGAATACTCGAGTTACACTGTGCCCCACGCTACTTGGCTGCCTGTAAAACCCTGCTCGAGTTGTATTACCAGCTGTTGTGAATAAGATCGCACAGGCGGGGGATTCACGAGTAATCAAAGATAAATTCTAAGAATATTACTACATGTTCTTTTTTATATTTACTATTTCCTAATCTACTCAGTCAGATACAATGTTCATTAGCAAGTTGAGACTCAGGAAAACGTAGCGGGGAACGAACCGTCATATCTAAAACGGGCATACGATAACTAAAATAGACATGACCGCTGATGCGCGTCGTGTCGGTATCTCGGTGCGGCGCGGCTGATGCGCATCCGGCGGATCAGCGCGCCTCGTGCCTCGAGTATCACAACACCAGCTGAACTTGTTCAAAGAAGACATAGCCCGGCGCTGGGTGCAATTCATGCAATGGTTTAAAAGGTGACCCGGCACACTCAGAAACAGAGATACACTGAGCGTCAAAAGTAAATGAACACCCACTCGACTCTCTCGTTCTCTGTGACCCCTAAGTTTTAAATGCCAGAAATATTTGTGCGAGATGTATCATACATAAAAATAGTAGATATGAGATTTCAAACGCTTTTAGCAGATTGCAAGAATGTTATGAAAGGATGACATCTCAACTCACACTCAAGCTGGCACTTCTGACGGAAGTTTGGCTATGCTCTGCCAAAATACCACGGCCTATGCACCCAAATTTTTTTGTAGGATGCCTCACCCCTTGTTCCTAGTAACCAGGGCTATCCATAAGGGCATGCTCACCAGAGCTTCCCAGCTAATAATGGATCTTGGCAGCATTCTTCCTGTCACATTGCCTTCCACTGCTGACTCTTGGCTAGAGACTGAAGGTCCCTCTTTTCCACTTAATGAGTCAAACAGCCTTGCAACTGTTTAACAGAGTTGTGATCAGGACCTCAGGAGAAAGAAGGCAAAGTATACACACCTTCCTTGGTGGACTGCTTGCATGTTCCCTCTAAAGTGTGCTCCAGAACATTCTTCTACATAGAGGTGGGCACAATTCAGGCAACTATTCTACTCCTTAGGACAGTACACAAGAGATTGATAAATGTTTAGAAATATAATTGTGGGGATTCACAATGCCGGAATGCAATATACTTGACCGATGCTTTCTGGCTTGTCACTTCCCCAGATAATTGCCCCCTCTCAACCAAATCCATGCTCCCTAATGAGCTGTATTGAGTGGCAACTCTCTTCTGTGCTACTCCAAGTCATATTATGACTGTCTGAGTGGCGGGAAATGCACATGGACTTCTGGGAGAATATGTAACAGTAACACCCCCACTCCTCAAATTTCCAGAGCATGATTTCTTCCATGTAAAATACCTGAAAGGCTCTCTAAAATTTTCTTGAGCAAGTTAGACTCCAAGGATAATTGTCAAAGAGCCTGACAGGTTGTGGTACAGATATTACATCTAAACCCGCATTATATATGCAAAAGTTGCTCTAGAAACTGGCTATATTGCACAATTTTTGCTAATTAATGTATTACGATTTTCCATGAATATACAAGCCAAGACCTTGTAGAATGTACACAAATATAAGCTTAAGAGCAGCTTGGAGACTCATGCTGCAATAGTGGCTGGATCTCGAGCGGCGTGGGTGTTCATTTAATTTTGACGCCCAGTGTATATACCGGGGCATCCTACACTCGCATCCTAGTCATATTATTACCAAACATTTTAGTCTTTATTTTATGATTTTTCTTAGAATCTTGTTGAGTCACTCAGGCTGCGAACCGTATGCTGAGTGAAGCATTAATGCTTTCATTGGACGACGAGACCGGTATCGCTCTTACTAATACGCAATCGTGACACACACATGCGAGTACTTGCTGGGCTTTCGTTTGCACACCTCTCGTATATGCGATACCGCCCCTCCTTGACTATCTCTCGTCTGTCGCTGTCAGAAACAGTGGGCGGGCATGGGCGCGTATGGAGTCCCGCGAGCGATGAGCGCCTCCGACTAAGCTCACGTGAGCGCGCCTCGGCGAGCAGTCGCGACTGCCGAAGCCGTCGTTCCGTTCCTCCCTACGTCCTCCATGTCCCCTAACATGGTCTCAGCAGATCCGCACACATCCATGCCTATTCCCTAGGTCTCAGTGTTGCGACCTTGCACGACCCCTCGGACTCCATTTGCATCCTGGCTGCTCCCTGGGTTCACGTCGAAGCCTATTCGTGCACTGTGCACACCTGGCGGGACGAGGGCGGAAGACAGTCTGAAGATAGTGTGGCTTGTGAGGAGAGATCTATGTGCCAGTATGCGGAGAGCATCTGATGAAGTGCCCCCTAGTCAGATGGCGAATACGCAACGGCAACTCCGGGCAGATGGCCCGTGGGTCGGACGAGCAAAACCTCGCGACGAATGCGCTTGCGAGAGGCGCGTACTCATGTTATTTCTGATTAGCTTACTTTGACGATTGGCCTCTGGTTCAGATTGATCCGTGCTACTTCTGAAGTCAGTCGCGCTCGCTCGTATCCTCAGGGTCGCTTCACTCTGCCTGTCTTACAAACAAGTCTAGTGCAGAAGTACTTCGTTTCCCGTCGATATATCGGTGCGTCATGTACACTTAAGATATATGCATACCATACATAACTACTTCGCCTCAAATTCCAGACTTCGACGCCTCAAAAATATACAGACCGCATACTTCATTATGCTGTGACTCTCAGATTGCGCAGAAGGACTGGGAGGAGCATCGGGGGTACGAATTCGCTAGACGTTCGGGTACAGTCGGTACTGATAGTCTGCTAGGTCGTGATGGCATTATAGTAAGGATGAAATACCTATTCCCGCGCCGGTTACATTTATTCCGTGTCCACTGAATGAAAGCCGCTGTATCATGTCATGCCAGACTTGTCACTGCTCACGCCTTCGCCTTTTCTGCCAAGCTCGACAAAGTACTAAGATGTTGGCGGCCAGCGCTGTCTACTGATGTGCGCTTGCCTCGATGCTTCAAATCATAACCAGTTTATCGCTAGAAGGCCAGTGTGCTGCTCTCAGTGGCGTTCTGCTCACCTGGAGGAGATCGAATCACATGTTCATTTA
Source organism: Phanerochaete carnosa HHB-10118-sp (assembly GCF_000300595.1). Classification (NCBI taxonomy): domain Eukaryota; kingdom Fungi; phylum Basidiomycota; class Agaricomycetes; order Polyporales; family Phanerochaetaceae; genus Phanerochaete; species Phanerochaete carnosa. The sequence continues at coordinate 1,754,921 of NW_006767636.1, read as the reverse complement.
TCGAGCGTGGGAGCTTCCGAGGATTTGCAGGGTCCACACGTAAGTGGACGCCGACTCGTGCTGTGCATGGCGGCTCTCTTCCACAACCACCACCTTTGCCCCGCTACGCCTTTTCTGTCTAGATCTTAAAGTCGATGCCGACTTCGTTGAAGCTATTCGGGATACGCCGAGGAATGAATCGGACAAGAGATGCAGTAAACACGGTGCGCCAGCTATATGCCTTGTCTCGTCGATACCGCCTAATCTCAGGATGTCACAGAAGTCACCTGGCGAGACACTCTCTGGTTGGGCGGGCATCGAGGACCACCTCATGACCAACGATATTGGAGAGATGGAAGACTACGCCGATGACATTGACACCCTGCTTGTTTTCGTGAGTACTCTCGCTCCCGCGTGCATTGGGTGCTGACCTACCTTGCTCGAACGACCAGGCCGGTCTGTTTTCGGCCATCCTCACTGCATTCCTTGTCCAAACCTATCCCATGCTTCAAGTTGACAACACGGACACGACCAACCAACTCCTCGCCATTGGTGTAGCTACGCAGCTGCGCACTGCCGGCACGATCATCACCGACACCCTGAACCAGACCCTTGCGACATTCTCCGATGCGCTCTCCGCACCATTCTTACCTTCCGCCGCTGTCCGCTGGATCAACGTCTTGTTTTTCCTCAGTCTCATCTTCAGCCTCGCCGCTGCTCTGTTCAGCATCCTGGCCAAGCAGTGGATCCGCGAATACCTCAAGTGGAACTCGCCGCTCGCTCTGCCACGCGAGAACGTCCTCGTCCGTCAGCTCCGCATCGAGGCCTGGGAGGACTGGCAAGTGTCGGCCGTTCTCTCGTCCATTCCCATCCTCCTCGAGTTCGCTATGATTCTCTTCCTCGCCGGTGTCGTCATCCTTCTGTGGACCCTCGACGACGTTGTGGCTCGCGTGATCACCGTCTTCGTCTCGCTCTTCCTAGGCGCCTTAGCCGCATTCACGGTCTTGCCGATATTCTCGAGGCGCTGCCCATACAGGTCTCCGACTGCATGGGCATGCTTTCTCACGGCCCACCTTCTCTCAGCTCCTTTCCACTATGTCTTCCGCTGGATAACTATTTATGCGAAGAACATATCGAAGACTGTGAGGTACCGATGGTGGGTCCGCGGCGGTGGGCCTTTTATGCGGCGCATTTGGTACGTCATTACTACCAAGGATGCGAGCCCTTTTTGGGCCACGAGCTGGCGAGTAGATTGGCCTCCCGTAGCACAGACTTGGAGAGACCGAGATCTGGAGATCCGCAAATGTGCGGCTGTCCTGAACGAACAATATCGATGGTCGTCTAAGCCACCGGACATTCTTCTGGCGGCACAAAGCGAGCTTGCTAGCGAGGGCAATCCTCCGCATAAGAGCGGGGCACCGACGAAGGCGCTTCCCTTGGACCCCCCTTTCCATATTTCAGGCACGCTTCTGACCCATATTGCCGAAGTCTCTTACCTCCTGCGAGCTCTGGCCTGGGTGAAGCAGTCGTCACAGAGCGACGAAGTTGCAAATTACATCCACGAGTGCGCACAGCAAATCCACTCTGATGTTCTACCTCCCGCTCAATTTGGTGATGGATATGATTGGCGCAACGGGATCCGAATGGTGACGAACTGGTGTATCTCTCAGTCTATTGAGAAGCGCAGTCCGAGAACGCCGGAGCTGGTGCTACTCTCCGAACGGGCCACTATTGCCGATGGCGAGCTTCAAGTCGCCTCAGCGTTGCGAAAAAGATTGAATATCCGTGTGGTGGAACAGAGAGGTGCAACTCGCCTATACGTTCCATGCACATCAGCTACACTTTTTCAGAAGGCTGTCTCTCCCGAGATCTCAGCGCTGGCCTCCATTTTCGCGCTAGTCCTCAAGGTTGAATGCGAGCACTTTTCCGAGCATGCGGCCGAAGTGTCTCTACGCACGAATCGGCGACGCCTAGCCAGGATACGGGCCATCGAAGCTTTTAGTCTATGCCGGAGGCTTCCAGTACAGTTGGAAGACGCGGATGTATGGAGCAGCTTCATGGCAGCTACAGGGCGTGACGTTGACACGAACAGACTCATCTTCCCACAAATCTCTGCAGACGTCCTATCGCTGGTCCAGCGCATTGGTCGCCGGGTGCAGTGGAACTCGGAGCACCAAGGACTTAGTAAGTTTAAGATTATTCAGTGCGTTATGTACGCTAGAGTATTAATGCACCATTGTAAGCATTTGATCTGCAGGGCGAGACTACAGCCGCTGATTACGGGACTATTCTGTGTCACCTTCCCATCAATTCCGGTGACAGCATGGTAAGAGACCACCTCGACATATTTGTCTTCTCTTCCATCCAATGGTTTCAAGATTCTTCGATTTATGACGTGCCGCCAGCTACAGTTGCCACCATACTCCATAAGATGGTCAGTGCAGCCAATTTGATCTCGCGACATGGCCGACGCGACACCCGCGGATCCATCGGAGCTGACGACGAGGGATGGATACGAGCGATACGACGCGCGACCGAGAATATCTCATCTTATGCTACTCTACTCCTACAACTTCTCCATGCATTTGAGATATCCTACCGCAAGGATGTCCTTGTTGGAAATAAAAAGTGGATCAGAAGAGAGCTACATCTGGCACTCGACCATGCGCACCAGCACGCACACTGTGAACTGTTGGGGTGCCTATGGAAACACCATCATGGTATTTGCAGCTCTCTCTTCTTCTTCGACAACTGCCCTCTGCTCTATAAACAAGCGAGCAGACCCGGTAAACCCAGCCCTGGTGACTACCTATTCCCGCGGGCTGCTGCTACATCTGACATCCCCGTCGCCTGCGCACTTCCCGTATCGTTATCTCAATTTGACGATCAAGCCACCCGCTCAAAAGACACACTTCAGTCCATCAAGCAATCTGCACCAGCTGGTTCAGTAGCCGACATAAACCATGACAAGCAAAAAGGGTCGAACTGGTACATCTCTGTTACCAGTCATCCTTCTCACCCCAGTGGACTGCGCGCGTCCTCCTCGTTATCTGCGGCGGATGTAAACTCTGCAGGAGGGCTCGAGAACGTGGTTTTCAGTAGGGGTAGCGTTGACGCGTACAAGTGTGACGGTCGCAGCGTGGCCGATAACAACCCTGAAGACTACGTCGAGTCAAGCCCTGCGCCGCATGACTTGAATGTCCTTTCGTCCCCTACTTCTTCTATCCCTTTCTTCGAGTCGATTCCGTTCGTGAATACTCAACACGGGATGTCCGACCCCACGCCGAATGAGGAGTCTGTGGCGCACCAGATACCCCTCGGTCGAGATCTCATCGCAGAGGATGTTCGTCGTTTCGAAGCTCGAGCGGAGGCAAGGGAGAGCGTTCTTCCGAGCCCACCTGCAGCGACCCCGTCTCTAGAAGGCGAAGCGTCCTGCGAGCGAGATGGGGAGAATCATGAGGGTAGGGCCACAGATGAGACCGCCGACGGCAGTGACTACGAGGCAGTCGAAGGAAGAAAAAGCCATTTCGTCCTGAGCGAGTCGGCCGTACACGAGATCGCCGATGATGGCCCACCATATCCTGCTGGGGCGCGCCCGTTGCACGACCAGTCACCTTCCTCGCGCCGCGACGTTTCATCCGGCTCGACCGAGTCGTTGCATCCGGGTGGCAGCAGATCTAGTCCAAAGCTGATAAGCAACGGCCGCGAAATGATGGACACATCACACGATGCACCTACCGGTGATATCGCCATCGCTCCCAGCGACCTTTTCCCCAGAGACGGAGTCGCTGAAGCTCACCAACCCGACGGCCCTCTCCATCCGCGAGCAGCACTTCTATTCCAGGGCAATAATGGAGTCATCGCAGGGCAGCCAGCGGAGGAGTTTGAGCTAGCTCTGCGAGAGAACGAGAGGAACATGGGCGAGCACGTTGGAGAGCAAGACGGGGTCGAGAGTAGGCAAGCTGAAACGCGTCTCTGCAGGTAATAGACGTGATAGGATGGGACTCTGCGTACATCATGTAAGCCTCTTTGGAGATTTAGGTTCAGTATCTTATACCCACTTGTGAGCGCCGAGTACTCCAGGAGCTGTCCTTCGGACTGTACGCCTGGACCAAGAGGCGCGTTGATATCTGGATAACCAAGATGGAGTGAGGGTCGTGAAACGCGCGCGATCTAGAAGGAAAAAAACAGGAGTTTTGATTCACCATTTACCATCATACATGCAATAGATAGCTATTGCAACGTCGTAAGAAGGCTGATGTAGGCGACAAACAAAATGACATTGGATGCAGGAGATCGTGGTGGTACAACAAGTAGACGACGGACAGGAAGAAAGATGCAGTATGTGTGGGGAATGCTGTGATTATGTATGCAGCTGGGGTATCCGAATCGTGGGAGGTCGTAACAGGTCGTGAAAAGGTGCAGATGCAAAACCAGAACAATAAACGCGCAAAACCGCTTAATCCACGCCAGCGTCGGCCGCCTGAAGGACGACGATGCTTGTCTTGCTGCCGGTCACGATGAACGCCGCCGCGACGTCGCCAACGGTCTTCTTCACCTCCGTCGCAATGCCACCATGTTCATCCATGAGGCCCTTCAGCTCCACATGGTGGTTCTCGGCCGCGAGCCGCCGCGAGCGCCCGGCAACGGCGAGCAGTCGGCTTCGGCGCTTGGAGGTGCCGTCCTCGAGCGCCGCAGCACGGTCAACGACTGCGCGCAGCGGGCTGTGCGTCTCGACCTCATGCCATTCGATCCGGGCTAGCGCGGCGATCACGACGCTGTCGAGGCTCTCTGTCCCGGACGGGGCGGCGTAGCGCTGCCAGACGATATTGTCGGCCGTCTCGGACTGCAGGCGCGTCTGGGTCGTGGCGTGACCGTAGACAGTATCTGGGATTCCGCTCGTCTGATAAATGATGAAGTTCAGGAAAACGTCGAAATAAGGAGCCAAAGGCCACTTACCGACTGGATAGTCAATGAATTCTGTTGGGCGTACGCCTCGCCCTGAGACATCCCAGACGTCTTGATGGTGGAAGACTGCTGCAGCTCGGGCAGGTCTACCCTCGAGAAGCGGACAACAGTCGCGCTCACGCGAGGATGCGCACAGAGCTGAACAACAAATTCCAGTGCAAGTCGGTCGTCGGGTCCGCCGAAGAAAGGCAAGAAGAGATGCCATCGGTCGCCCGTGCCGGAAGCGCCTGTCGTGACCTTGGGCATCTCGCCAGGGATCGACTGGTCAACGTAGAGAGCGACGTCGGCGACACTTTGTGCGAAGACACTGCGAACAAAGTGGGAATGGAGCGTCGAGGCGGAATGTCCGGGATTAGGCGCCGTGCGGAACATGCTCTCGAACGGGCTGGCGGCCTGGACGCGCGGTGTGCCTGGTGCAGAGGGTGTCGGCGATGCAGTCTCGTTAGTGTCGTGGTGCGGCGGGAGCCAGGGCAGGAGTACAAGCTGGGCGCCGTTTCGGCCTGTGACCTCGGCGACGCTGGACGCAAGGTCATCGTACGAGACGATGGCGAGCGAAGTGGAGACCGCCATACCGTTCAGCTCTCCAAACGCACGGAAGATGCAAAGCATAGGGTCGGTGTAGATGAGCGAGTCCCAGGCAGAAGACTTCATGACCGCAGAGGTACGGTCGGAGAGCTCGATGAGACGAAGTGCCTCAATACACACGTCAGAGCTGGTATCCGTATTCTCCTTGGCCAAGACCTGTGGTGGCGGTTGCATGAACTGTGCCAGGGCCATCATGCCCGGAAGGTGCTCCGGCTTGTCCAGCACGACGGTGAACCGCGTCTTCCAAGGTTCAAGCGGTTTCCGTCGACTGCTGTCCCTACTTCGGGACTCAGAAATAGGCTTCGCACGTTCCCTGTCTCCTCCGGAAATGTTGTTGAAGCTGGCGCCGGTTGGTGAGACACGGACTCGCATTTTGGGTGGATATAGAAGCACGACTGCCGGAGTAGTCATGAACGTTAAGAGCAAAGCCTCTAAAACGAACATGGAGAAGACGCGCTGGGAGAGGATTCCCGCATTTAATCCGACATTGAGAACGATAAGCTCGACGAGGCTAGCAGCTGTGGTCAGACCATATGATAGAAAGCGCAACATTGAGGGGCGCACTTACCCCTTGCAACTCATCAAAGATCCGATCGTACTTGCCTCACGCCAACTGAAGCCAGAGAAGCGTGCAGCAACAGTGCAGCCACCGAACTTGCCTGAGTAAGACAGTGCACAGATGGCAACGGTATAAGCCCAAGTAATACCATTGTCCAGCAGTCCGAGATTGGTTGAGAGACCTGATAGAGTGAAGTACTGCCGGAATATGAATTGACTGCAGATGTAAACAAATATGGCACCCACCAAGGGCAGGAAAATAATAGAGACCATGTCTTCTAACTTCTCTGTGAGAGCAATAGCAAGGCCGCCTTCGCGAGGGACTATAACTCCAGCCAAGAACGCACCTGGGGACATTGTCAGGAGCCGATTTGTGGGAAGCTGTATATATGCGCACCAAAGATAGCGTGTACTCCTATGATATCTGTCATGAATGCAGAGCCGAACAGAATGATGATCGTAACAGTCATGAAGAACATGGTAGGGCCGTTCTTAATGGATCCGGTGCGGTGCGCCAAGTATCGTAAAACATAGCGTACGGGGAACAGGAGCAGCAGGGTCCAGCCGAAACAAGTGAGTAGGATGTAGAGGGCCATGATACCTGCGCCACCGTTGACAAGCGCAACAGAAAGTGCCAAGAGGGTCCACCCGACGATATCATTTCCGATGCCAGCGGACAGAACTACGATGCCGACGGTTGTATCGAGAAGCTTCAGCTCCGTCAGGATGCGGCAAAGCACAGGGAAGGCTGTGATCGAGTAGGCAACACCAGTAAAGAGCATGAAGTTCGTGAACTTGACTGACTGATCGATGAAAGTGTGATATAGCGGCACAGAGAGCGCTGCGCCCAGGCCGAAGGGCAGAGACATACCAGCGAGCGCGACAGTGGCGGACAGCCGGGCATTGCGTTTAATGACGGCAGCATCGATCTCAAGGCCGACTAGGAACAGGAAGAGACAAAGGCCGATGTTGGCAACAAGAGACAAGTAGGGTATGGACTCGGATGGGAAGATGTGCTGCTGGAAGCCAGGAATGCGACCGAAGGCCGTGGGACCTGTACGACGTCAAAGAGAGGCTAGCGATAAACACGCAGAGACGCACCAAGTAGAATACCTGTGATGACCTCCGCAATAACCCTTGGCTGGCGTATCTTCCGCAAACCCAGCGACAGGAGCTGTGATGTGAGAACGATGACACCTGTGCAGATTGTGAATGCACCGTTTACGCCATGAAAAGAGAACGACGCACCAATTTGGATAATCCATAGCCTCAAGGGATCTTGCGTGTTGAATGCTGTTGGGTCCTGGCCGTTGAGGAGGCCACCCTACAAGAAAATGAGCGTCGAAATTGTTTGAAAGGATCGATAGGTGATGACCTGGCCCTGCGCCTCCCGCTTGAAGAGTGTCGCCTTCGCGAGATGTATGAGAGGTCCAGAAAGCTCGCGCATGGTGGTGGTCGTGAAAAGACCTGACAACAAAGCCTGGAAAGTTCTGATAGACTACGCGAAGTTCTCGGTCTTCGCGAACTTGCTATGGTTAGACTCATGTGACCCTTTCCAGCAAGCGTGACCAAGGAGCGGATGTCGCGAAAGAAAGTCGAGCTCCGCCGTTTGATCTTTGCTGGAGCACAGGAAGATGGAGGACAGAGACCACAGAACTGCTCAGGGTGAAAGCCAACATACACGGCGGTGATCATCTATGGGCGCTTATAAGCAGACGCCCATACGTCCTCAGGGTTTTCCGTTGCCCTGAGCATCCAGCACACGGTAATTTCCCGCATGGACTGCGCAGGGACGGCGAATATTCGACGACTTGGACCTTGCTGCTTGATGTGGCTTGTATGCGCGCAGGTGCCCCTTCTTCCACGCTGTTGTCTGAGTTGCCATTATCGCTCTACAAAAAGCTAAATACCAGTTCCTGTAGGTCGTGTGCTATTTTGAGTAGCGATATAACACAGCTAGCAACGGTGCCCTGATGCAGCACCCTTTATTCGATTTTTCCACGCTGCTCACGAGGCAGGTTGTCGCCATTTTTGCACCCGAACCAACGTCGTTATTGATGTCGATCCCACAGCGATGAGAGGCAGGTTACGATCGATACTCGCCCTGTTCCTGGATCTCGGTACAAAAGTTTTCTCCGATGAAAGGAACATACAAAGGCGTTGATGTCACCGATCGAGCCTTTGGTCCTCCAAAAGGGTCACGTCCCTTTGTTCGCGAAACAACGCACGAGCGGCCTCAAACACCCCTTCTCGGGGAACACGGGGGCTCTTGCCCTGCTGATTGCTATGATATGCACCGGCAGATCCCGTGTTCCTACGGCGGACGCGACGTGAACGCGTCCAAACGCGTCAGAAAGAGGACCGTTGGGAATAAACGAGCGGCTCCTTCCCCTACCTCTTAAAAGGACTGCCACCTGCCTCTTGTCCTACACAATCACAACCGCCCCGCTCTTCCAACACAATCTCCTCTCCTTCTCATAACCCAACTATGCCTAGCAAGACCAAGAAGAGGTCGCCAACACCTGTCGTATGGAATAACCCGGAGATGGCCTTCGCAGCGGATATCAGCCGGCAAGGCCCCAGGCTCACAATACCGGCCTTTGAAGCGGTCGAAGAACGAATGCTTTGGGCATACAGTGCTCGTGGCCTTGATCGCAAGGCGTTCGAACTAAAAGTGGTTGCGAAGAGACCGAAGCTAGTGAGTTGTGGCCCCACATAATCTATTGATGTCCTAACATATTGTCCAGAGACGGCACTGCTCTGTCTGTCGTCGAGACTGCAACGGTGACGACAAGACTCTGCAAAGGCACATACGGACACAGTCCCACCTGACGAACCTTGCCAATTGCCTGTGGGTAGAGTATGACAGTCTCTTGGGCGAAGATATCGTTGAGGTGTGCGACAGGTGTGGGGAGGGGTAAGTGCTTGAAACACTTGTTGGTGGGCCTTCAACTTACTTCCAATATCCGAAGAATCATGGGAACACGCGGAGACTCGCTACATCGACACCAGGTGGGTCCATGCAAGAAGAAGGATCTCGCCGATGGCAATGCAAAGATCGAGCGGCCCATACACCCTCTACCTCGATCGAAAGCCCCGTCCGTCCCGCCGCTGCAACCAGAGCCTCAGACTCTACACCACCAGCCTCCAGAGCCCGAGGACGACGAAGATGAGCAGCCGCCCCGCAAGATCGCTCGAAGGAGCATCGATACAGAAGTAGCGAGCGAACGGCGTTGTGCGAGATCGCAGTCCAAGAGTCTCGAAGATTCCTCTTCCAGCCTGCCGTCACTGACACCGACCCCAGAGCCTGAGCAGGCCTCTAGCTCTGACGAGAACGACGACGTCTCCGACAAGCAACACGAAGACTCACCGGCGCCAGCCCCGCCTCGCACATTCACCCCCTCACCTGCTCCCCTTCCCGGCCCCTCCACCCCGAGCCGGTCGCGCATCCAGTACGGCAGCACCCGGGTAGACTCGCCGCCGCCCGACGAGCCCTCAACGCTGTCACGGCGGTCCTCGGTGTCGTCCGGCAAGTCGTCCGAGGTCGAGCACGACGTCGGCGGCACGCCCCAGCGATCGTACCATCCGTTCGACATCGCGCCGTCTGACGAAGAGGGCAACCTCAAGCTGCTCGCCAGCGCCGCGAGCACGCGCGCCCCGCGCATACCGCCGTCGTCGCCATACGACCCGGACACATACGAGCCGCGCTGGCGCGCAGAGCCACCCGCGTCGCCGCTGGAGAAGCGTGCCATACGTAGGACGTTCTTCAACATGCGGCCGGCGCCGTTCGTGCTGCCGAGTCTATCGGCGATGCATTCACCAGCCGTTGTTCGGTGTCCTCGACGGACGCCATCGCCTCCACCTGCGGAGCACTACTGGTGACGACCCATCCTTATATACTACGTGTTTCTTGCTCGGTTCGCCGCGCGCGTCGGTACGCACGGGCCTTTATTTTTTTCTCTCTGTTTGCACGTCGTGGGTTGGTATTTGTTTTGTCTGTTTCCCGGCTTCTCGTCAAGGAATATCTGGCCACATCGCTTACTTTTATGTATCCTCTACATCATGCATACCCTATGTGTATCTGTATCACTCAACACTCACATTATCTCCAATGCACCTCTTTAGAAAGATTGCGATCTTGGGATGTCCCCCCTAGATATATGGCTTCATGAGACCCATATATATGGAGAGCAATGCGATTGAAGCAGAGTTAGCGCGCATATATAAACCCGTGAACAATTCTAATATCGTGTTAAAGTACTAGTGGATAAAGTATCGTACGCAAGCTCCGGTATCCGAACGATACAGTAACAATGCGACTAGAACGCGAACGCTTCGTACAAGGCGGGGCCAGACCACGTGGTACCATTCACAAACCCCCCACTGACGCTACCAATCCAACGATAGGTCGCGACGTCGGGGTCAGCGGTGAGAACGGTCTTGTGCATCACATCGACCTCCAGCTGTCCCTCGCCCTCTACCCTTGCGCTGATGTGAAACCCGGCAGGCTGGGCGGGCGGGAAGTTGTTGTCGGTGCCGGTCATACTGACAGCCATCCCCGAGCACGACGCCGTGAGCACCTCTCCGTTGCGAGATATGTAGCTGCTGACGTGCTCGGAGCCGTCGGGCGAGACGACGTAGAACCAAACGACGGCGAGTGGTCCGAGGCGCGCATGGCCCCAATACCAGGACTTGACGACGGTATCGACAGTACTAGGACCCCAGTTCTGTTCGCGCACGTTTAGGGGACGGTGAAATGAGCACTAATTATAGAAGTGCCTACCTGGTCATGATATCCAACGCCAGTGAAATTGACCTGAGTGCCGTTGATGACGATGTCGACGCTGGCATTCGCGTCCGGAAGCGCATTCGCCCAGCCGAACGGGGCCGTGCCGAGCACGAGAGGCTGTCCGGCGGAAGCTGTGGCAGGAGCGCACGGGAAGTGTGCTGGGCTTGTCTGGTAAAACACAGGGTGTGTGAGCCGAGGACGGGAGGCAAAGGAGGGCAGGCTTACGGATTCGAATGTAACCGTGCCTTGGACTCCCGTCTCAGGGGAGTCGATGACAACTCGGTAGGAAGACAGGTCAGGGGAGCCAACCCAGCTCCAGCCCGTCTCATTGAGCGTTCCGTTGCTGCCATTTCCCAACGTCGTGACCACCAGGCTGCTGCCTGCAGCCTCGCTGTTGAGGGAGGAGCCGTCTGGCAGGGTGATTCCTACGGACGCGTAGACCGCGGTCCCGATGTCCGGAATCCCGTCCCACAGCCCATTCGCGGTGGCGGCGAAGAAAACCAAGACGAGACTATAGTCAAGGTCTGCCGAGACGACGTCGAAGTACCACCAGTCGAAGCTGGAGCCGTTGATAGGCAGTACTTTCGGAGCGTCGAGACCCGATGTTCCAGAGGTGAGCTGAACGTTGCTCAGGCCTGTAGAGGGAGCACCGGAGATGATGTCCACTGATGCCCCGCTGTGCTGTGCGGTGGCGACAGCAAGGATCTGTAAGAGTAGAACAGGCCAAAGGAGGCGCATGTTGTGAATGACTGTAGGAAGGGGGCCGTTTGGAACGGTGGGGAGAGCTGATTTCGATTGCTCTTTTATATGTCTCGTGGCACGGTTTGTTTGGGAGATAGCCGTAACTAGAAGGACCTCGGCATTGCCTGTGGAAATACGACCATCCACGCCGAACGGCGTGATTATGGCCATCGGATAAAATTCTCTGCATAGCAGTTGATTGCCCTTAATTACGGGTTTCTAGTATTATCGTGGCACCAAATGAAAGACGGACTTACTTGAGACGGACCCAACGAGGTACGAAGGACAACTAGTCAGGGACATCGTCGCGCGGCGTAATTTGTCTTTGCTTCGGTGACTGGTCAAGAGGAAATAACGAGAGACCGCTCTGGCTCTCACAGAATAACGTTCATCATCAACGGAGTGACCTCTCGCTGTGACTCGAGGCTTTCCGCTAGGCATATGACTTCCAAATGTCCAAGATATGTCTTCCACGATGACCAGAAGTCAAACTCCTCAAACCAGTCCATCATAGAGTACGGGTCTTGCATCGGTACGCTAGAAAGCGAGATTAGCTCAAGCTTTTTGAGTATGATGTTCAAGTGGGAGAAGTAGCGCACATCACACCCGCCGCAGTGGCCGCACTCGGACTCAGGTTCATCAACTTCCTGTCGCTCATTTCTCCGAGCGTCCGTCGGAGTCGTTACTATTATGACGAAGGGGACCTGCCGTGAGAATTTCTCGGCCCGCAGAGAAGCATCTTCACGACAACGAGGCATCTCGTAGAAAAGATGTAAGCGGGTACTTGGTGGTTCCGTGACACGAGGCACCTCCGGTGTACGTAAACTATCAAGGCTCGGATAACAAGAAACCTGTGTATCGTAGGCCTTTTCTGGCTTTCTCGAATGCGTTTCTCTCTACCCCAGGAAGAGTTCAAAGCTTGATCATTTCTGAGCCTTTTAAATACTCAGTTGGCGTGTAACAAAAAGAAATGGGATGCAGTAGGTCTTACCTCCTTTTAGAGCGCAGTGGAGCTCTGGGCAGCACACAGCCATTTGCATAGTGATATGTGCCAGATCAAGGCTCCTCCACGACGAGGTGCGCCTATGCGCCATACAAGAGCTGTCGATCTGCTCGCAGGTCTTCGAGTATACGAGGTGTGATCCCTTCAACTGGAACCATGCCGTTATACCTCTCCGGGGAATGCAATATCACAATGGTCAACGGAATGAAATTATAAGACATAGTAAGACAGCACTCTGATTTCAGTAAACACCAATCGTGCCCGTCTCACCTGAAGGTATGGAAGGGCTCGCGCTGTAAGCATGACAAGTGTCCAAATACGTGTAAATGGTCGACGGCCTTGAATCGATCACAGATGGCCGCGACGAAGCTGCCGGGCTCGTGCTCAGGGTCTGGGACTCGGACAGTGGGTCGTTTTTAGCGGCAGGAGGTAGAGAATTAAGGGCAGAGTAGTGGGCTCAGAGTAGACGGAAGCGATAGGGTTAAATGCGCCGAGGCAATCAGTATATGGACGTGCACACAAGAGGAACGGGACTGAGAGAGGCTGATCGCGCAGGGGTAGCCTGCGCGGCGAGGTCTGAGATGAGCGGACCTGTGATCAATGCGCGAGTCGTGTTGCGTATACGATGCAGCGATGAAGCTTCCCAGGCCGCAACGCTGAAAACTCCTACCAGGAGTAGACAATGGAGGGTCGAGATAAATAGCGGCAAGGCGCGGCACAAATTTCCGTCATGAGACTTCAGCTGCTATACTAGTGCGAGATTTAGCCAACCTAGAATCTTCGCTTCGCCAATCTTGATGTAACGAGGGGCACCAGACTCAAGGGCGTAATGGGGGTAAGGGAACGGCCGATGCAGGAGGAGCGGAGAGAGGGATGGGTGAAGATGGGATTCCTTGTTCTGTGGAGGCAAGATCTCGCGGCTTAGAGGTCGACATATTCTTTGAATCTTGCTGTGAGCGAGGCCTCAAGCGGGACATGACTGGTATTTGAAATGTGCTCGAGGCATTTGTTGACACAGGCGCAACGATGTGAGTAGGAGGCAGAGGAGGGTGGGAGGAACGTGATAAGCGGATGAAAAATTAGCACTTCTGTCTGGCCTGCTTCGCTGTCTTCTTGATTATTCTTGCCTGTGGTAGCATATATGAATGGGGCGTATCACGATGAGTCAATGACAAGTGAGGCAGACGGGATCGCTAGTGCGAAGATAACAACTTCTAGCGGACGAAGGGGCTCCTAATGCCCAATACTGCGCGAACACCGACATGGCACTGACAACAACGAGAGGTGCCAATTTAGGTGTTGCCAGGCTTCCATACTGCTTCATCGGTTTAGCGACACGCCCTTGCGTTTGGGATGAGCAACAAAAGACGCTGTAGCATGGGATATACACTCGCATTGAGACATAAGCGCGACCTAGATGCGATATTCACCTGTTCTGCTGCAGTCTCTCTTTATGTCAAGTCATGAAGTGATCCCTCGGTATGTATCCGTTGTGTGGCATGTCTTTAGGATATGAACAACCGTAAAGGCCAGAGCAGGATTCTGTCTATAGGTATATCGATATCAGCGTAAGTCGAAGTCTCAACGTACAAATCTTTACTGACACCTGCAAATTTGACGTCACGGATGTATTGCCAGCCATAGACGTTGAGGATACCTAGTAGTGTTCGGAGGCACATGCGTGAGGTTAGGAGACCTTATGTACTGGGGATTGGGAGTTTGGGCCTGGGAAAGCATTTTTTGCAAGTTCCATGCGGTCTGCCGTGGACGCGTCCCGGACTCCTGAGTCCTGTTGGAACGGGTACTGTGTCACTCCCAGGGTGATCGGACGAGGGTCCCAGACGCCGAAAAATGGGTCCAAGGCGCCCGCGACCCTTTCGACCCAAGGTCGACACGTGATGTTAACCCTAACCTTGCCGTCAAGGCCGAGCCGTGAGTGCGCTCTCGCTCGGACCATCTCCCACCTCGTCCTGTGCGTCCACCAGCCACTTGCGCTGCGCGGCCGCTGGTCGTCGGCCATCGCGGCCGGCAGACCTTGCTTTTCTCCAGCACCCGTCTCTCTTCTCCCCCAACTTCGCCCCCACTGCCTCGATCACTGAGCTCCGCCTTCATGAATGTCCCCCACGCTCACGACCACGACCGTTCCCCACGACTCACCGACGCCATGACCTACGACCGAAGCCCTTGGTGCCGACAAAAACAGCAGCCGAACAACCCAGTCTCAGCTGCTAGTGCGCGAGAGCGCACCGGAACTAGTGCTCACCAAAATTATGATTACATACCATTATAATCTCAGATTAAGCATATCTTAAGATTAATTATGGGGGTTTCCGTAATCATTCTCCTACTTGTACGCACGGCATATCATATGCGTACATATGCATATCGTAAATTATGCTGCCCGTATGTAATCTGTATGCTACATATGTTGGACCCCAGAAGGGCCGAGATTTCAGATACGGCGCGCACTACCCGCACGCTCAAGAATCGCACACCAACGCGCTCTGCGAGTCCGAGCACAGAAACAGCGTCAGCCCTCATGTAATGGGCATCGGAATTCTCCGGATGTCGACATACAGCGGGTCATGTCAGTGCGTCACGGGCGTTCCTCAAGAGGTAGAGGCCGAAGTTTACCTCTGCACCGGCTAAAATTGACCGTGCAAGAGCCAAGCTCATGAAGAAGTCCCTTGCGGGGAAGTGTTTGCTGCTAGCCTGTTCACAATGACGGCCGGGAACAGCATCGTGCGTCCCTCTTCCTCCCTCTCCCCACTGACTGCGCCTTAACCCGCCCCCTTTGACATTGCCGCAGGACATCGTCCGGAAGCTGCAGCACCGGGCGCACGGACCCCGCCGCGTGCGAGCTCAATCGGCTCTGCGGCAGGACACATCTCATCGCACCCGACAACGCCGGCGTCGTGCACAGCATGCCGTCGTCCACGAAGAGCTCCGGCAGCGGCAGCACGGCGTCCGCGCTCTCTATAAACCCCCGCTCGCGTCTGTGCATCTGCCGCCACTCTTTGACGCGCCGGCGAGGCGGTCACACCGACTCACACGCAAGCGTCGGCGCCGTGTACGAGCATCAGGACGTGCACCCGATCCACGTCTCGGACATGCACATCCTCGGCGGGGGCGCGTTCTTGTTCGACCTGTCCGGGCCGTGGCCGCTCCCGCTGCGCATCGGTGGCAAGCCCGACTTCCGGATACTACACGAAATTTCGGGGTACTTTGAGCCCGACCACTTCGGCGGTGAGGTGAGCGTGCAGATGTAGTGTGTCACCTTGAGAATGTGTTCAGTAATGTACAGCTGTGTCGGTGATTCGATGCTTAGCTACCTTAGTATTCTACCTTCGCCTCGGAGGCCCATCAGCAAAACCGCCAGCTCTTGGCGGCCGTCTTGGGCTTGAGGGGCCGTCTTGGGCTTGACACGGGTGTCTTGAAGCGTCTTGAGCTTAGCAGGCTGTCTTGGGAACTACCTTGGGCTGGAGTATGAGATAGTATGATATGCACTGAGCATTGGAGGTTATATATTGATTGGCCTGAAGTACTCTGTCGTATCCCTGCACACAGTATGTGAGGCAATGTGCTCGGAGTCTCGTCAATGCGTCTGCGAGCCGCGGGGACCCTTAAGCGCCAACTCCCTTCGGGCACTTAGAGTTGTCGGAAGCTCCCGGAGATGTTGACTTGTTGATTTGCCACGACTTCCCTTCTCCCTTCCAACAGTCACGTCCCTCTTCCGCGGTTGCACTCCACCATCGCTAACATAACATGGATCAGAAAGGATAAAGGGTGGTGTCGAGACACTTACAGGGCACAGACGCAAAGGGGAAAGGCCTGGACACAGGACGGGAACGATACAGTGAGCACGTTTGTATCAGGGAAAGGCTATGTACTCGGCAAACCACAACCAATGACAAGATGACCGGAATATAGCGCGTTTTGCCACGCGCAGCGCGTTCCGTGCAAGGGTCTACAACCGTCATCAAATACGCCCAGCAGCTCGACTGATCAAGTAGCCGTAGTGGACGTGATCACACTCCAGGACATCAGAAGATGTCGTCCCCGCCGACCAGGCTGACTCACTGAGGACCAAGCAGTGAAATCAACATGCTATAATCCTTAAATTTGATCTTTTCAGCATAGGAGGTGCGTTGTGCCACCGCCACCTGAGCTTCTCTCACTCCTAACAGTCGGTTTGTCCCAGACCATCTGGCCCACATGATGCTGTCCATCACAAAATCACAGCTCCGCCTCCACAAAGCCACGATCAGCTAGAAATTTGGTTTGCCTGAGCTTGTATCATTGGTACCTTCACAGACCTCCTTCCTGAAATTCTTGTAGAGCATGTCGGCATACGGTGTCGAAACATCCAGGACACAGGCGCCCTTTGGTAGGTTGCAGGCAGCCCAGTATGATTAGCCTGTGAAAGCGGGCGATGGCGACGGTGAGCATGGGCAGAAGGCCGCTGGGCGCTGCCCTCTGATTGGTGGAGCGGACAGACCATTGCGTGCCCGCACAAGCAGCACGTTCTGAATTACAACCGCTGTGGGCACCCTGTGGCCTTCTGTCCACGTATATGAAACACCAAGAACCCTGCAAAATGCGAAGGTCGTGAAGGTGGAGGAGCTCGTGCATTGGGTCGGATGAGGTACGTTCTCATTTGTACTCCGCCCACTGGCCGCTACTCTCACTGACACTTGAAGATCTCATGCCAGCCTTGAAACTTTGTACACCTGTGTTAAGCCACATGCAATCTGCCTTCATTGTAGTCATTGTCAAGTTAAGCAGGTAGTACACGTACACAGTCTTAGTAGAAGTATACAAATACAATTTGTAGCTGTTTTATATGAGTGTGATTGAGCCAATATGTCCGTCTTACCCATAAGCATGCCGCATTGAGCTTGTCTTGGTTGACTGTCTTGAGAGTCTTGGCCAAGACCAGGCGTCTTCCCAAGACAAACAACATAGCTTGGCTAACACCAGATGTCTTGGGGTCTTGGGCGTCTTGAGCATGTTATCCAAGACGCTCAAGACGCTCCCCAAGAGCTGGCGGTTTTGCTGATGCCGACACCGCCTGAATCTCATTACATATGATTAAATATGATTGTTTAAAATTAAATACGCGTAAGATTATGCATACCATAACTTACGGCGTCCGTATACGCTGTACGCAATTCTAATGCATACATATCCTCAAATTTCGTATGTAATCTTAATTGGTGAGCACTAGTAACCGGAACGGTAACGCAGTGCATCACGTGATATTCACGTGCCCGGCACGTCCGCACTCCGCAGCCAGCGACTTCCTCTTTTCCAAACGATGCCTACCTCAATTGCAATCTCGTCCCCTCCTGCATATACGGCTCTTATCGTCCAGTTATCTTCGATAGTCTCGACTACCTGTTGCGTAGGTGACGCTGACAAGTACAGTATTGAGAAATTTGAGAGATAAAATTGCTGCAATGCGACCTGGAGCTCTAGAGGTTCCTTAGCGACGTCGTCTCCGTCTCTGGAAGGTACTGGGGGAGTTTTGCCTTATAGTATGTGCGCTCGCATTACTCGTCATCAGATTATCTGTGCAACAACAGTTGAACAACAAGCATCGCTCCCGGAAGTTCAGCTGTCACAGTGAGTCTGCCAGGGCCATCAAGACTGCATCTAAATCGCATCTGACTGGAGAAGACTGAACTGTATGAATATAGGGGAGATGTTCTGCTCATGTGCGCCCATGATACAACTACGTATCACAGACGGCGTGAATACACTACGGAGCTTAGTATGCTTGATGATATCGACTCAGCATAGCATAGAAAATGGAATACAAGCAGCTGAACGTTTTTGGCCAAAGGTACACTAGTCTTACTTGGAGCCGCTCCACGTGCGGAAGCTACCCCCCGCTTTCTGCGCAAGCGTTCCGAAACGTACGCATGCATGCTCTCACTGTCTGCTTCTATCGTTGAATTCCGGGCATGATGAACACCGCTTCATGCAGCACAAGACGTCTCGCGGCGAGATATCAACTTTCGAACTGACCGCATCGCCCTTTCGTTGATACCCATCGCATTCTCCTAAGATGAACGAACCTTCACGCACAGCATGCTGATGCTATCATATCAGCATGTACCTATATTAGCTGGCCCCTTCCCAGCTCTGAAACTCGACTATAAACTTGCCCTCTCCTGCAGCAGGTCGTTCCGCAAGCATGTCTGCCAGCCCATCCTTGTTAATCGGCCCGTGCCTCGGGCCTTTCCTGATAGGCACCATGGCATCAGCTATGTCAGGCCTGTACGTTAGTATGAAGCTCCATGCTGATTATTTACATCTAGCTTTTTCGGTATCCTCTGTCTCCAGTGCTATATTTTCCTCAAGAAGTCGGGTGAATTGCGCAGGTCCCCGCTAGCGCGATTACTTGTAGGTGTCTACCGTTCTCGACGGCCCATATTCACTCTGAAATTTGTCGTGCAGGTCTCATTAATATGGTGTGTCTGATTGCTATAAGGCCATGGAGAACGATGTCAAGTGTGCTCACAGGATCTTGAATGCCGTCAACCTATTTTCTTCGACATGGACATGCTACCTGTGCGCATTTCTTTCTTACCGCTGAGCGTAACAAAACCCTTTCGTTCTCAACTAGGCTTCAGATTGTTGGTGACGAACTTCGGTAATATAGATCGACTGCTAGGCCCGATACCATGGTTCGTCGCATGTCAATGCGCCACTTAGCTGCTTTCGCTCAAACGCTGAACACTTGTTATTCCATAGGGGCTATATCGTACGTTTGTGTCGTATTCAATTTGAAGATGCATACTTATATCTTCATATAGTCTACCATCGCGCTCACTGTACGTCCTGCCCATGTCGAAGAGTGAAATGCAGCGCTGAGAACAATGCAGGCACTGAGCGATTGCATTGTGCAAGGGTATGTTTCTGCATACTCTCTTCTGTACTCGATAAGTGACATAGCGAGCTTACAGGTGCTTTGTTTGGCGTATCTGGACTTGTGAGTTTGTGCCGCAAGCATCGTCACTGTGCTGACTATGATTTCTTGGGCTAAGACTCCGGGAACCACAGGATTCTTACTGCCACTCTGGTGAGTCATGGTGCACAATGTCATGTTACTGCTAAATCTAAAGACGCCTTACTGATCACAGAGTTTCTGCGTAATCGTCGCTTGTGGTGCGTGTCGCCTTTCTGTTATGTTTCATGTCGCAGTCTCACGCGAAATCCTTGTCCTTAGGTTCTCTACTTGGTACGCTGCCGGACCGTTATTTCTATGTATGTCTTACTGACACACGCGGGCTAGCCCTAGCGGGGAGGTCGTGAGTCAACGCTGTGATCTAACCATAGTTCCGTTCACGAGAATACTTTACAGTGCCGCTATCGGGACGTTCCCGTCGCTCGCTTCCGTAAATGTGCGTCCTGTCGTTTCTATCGTACGTCTGCACACTAGAACTCATCGATGTACGACAGTGGTTATTCTACCTTGCCATGGGCTTTGACACCGCCACAAACCTGAGCATCACTACAGTGTTATCGTTCTATCTGAGTCGGAAGCGGAGATCACCCTTGTACCGGTAATGCGCAACTAATCTTCGTGACGTGTGCTGACAATGATGATGTACTCAACAGCTGGGACCGTATAATTACCACACCCGTGATCTTCATTTTCCAAACTGGTGTTCTCTGCGTGTACGTTGGGTTCCTCCCCATTTTTGCATTCCTGATGCTAATTGCCAGTGCAGGTTAGATGTGTTTCTCATTGCTCTCATGGTACGCACGCCTCAGCGCTGAACTTGTGCGAATTTTTGAGCCGCCGACCCGCAGAGAAGACTTCGTCCGAACGACTTCATCTTTTGGGGAAGTAAGTTCCGTTTGTCTTCACTCTTGAGGGCGCCGCTGACGCTACGTGGAGTCTGTATTCCGTATAGTACCCGTGCGTCTTATCATGCTACTTCCACTCTGAGGTGTTTGAGCTAAATTTGCCATCAAGTGTACGCAAACGCTCTTCTGGGCTTGTGAGTCGTGTCCTCTGTGTCGATGGCGTTGCTCTGACTGTATTCCTTGTGCGCCGCAGCCTCAACGGTAGCGTTATCACAGAAGGCGACGGTAGGAATAATAAACCGGGCTTCGTCTTGCGACGCTTAAACAAACCTGCAAATCCCGGCACTGAGCACGACATTCATGCCGACATGCGGCGCGCAATAGTTAGCCGTCATCGCCCTCGCCACACGTACCACCACTTACTTCTCGCGTTCTAGGACATTGGCGCGGACTCGCAAGCTACGACCGAGCTTCCGCTTGCAGTGCATGTAGATAAAGTGGTGGAAAGGGAGAAGCGCGCAACGGCACTGTAATCCGTCCGGAATATTCGATGGTTGTATATTCTTCAGTGTATAAATTTATCGTACTACAAGTATCTATATCACAAGTTCGCTGCTAACGCCGCCTCATTTCTCAGTTCCATATTACCTACAAGGGGACTTCAAGCCTCAGTCCGCTCTGCGGCTGCTGGGGCTGGACGCTCGCTCGTTGACTCATCGCGACAGACTAATCGGTGCGGCTCGTTAAAGACCTCAGGCCCGTGGGCTCAGTTCTTCTTGCCCCAAATTGCTAAGTAGTTGCACGTTCTCTCAGGGTTATGATACAGCTTGTAATGCTTACTTCACCGGGCAGATATCCGCACGGCCCTCAAGTAAGCAAAGGGCCGGGCGAGAAACGAGATGGTGTATGCTATGCCGAAATACCAGCCTCAGAGTGGCAAAAGTAAGAGATAAGAAGGAGTGCGCTGCACCTCTGACTGTCCTGTGTTCTCCCTACTCTTCGAAGAAGGGTCCCACTCGGCTCAGTGGGCACGCCGTTCGAACGGAGAACTCTCAATCTGTTCGAGAAGCTATCCGCTAGACATTTTCCGGCACGCTGCAAGTGAAAACACAGACTCTGTACATGTGGGTATACATGTGGGGATACACATCCCAGGCAAACTCAACCGATTTCGATCAGTGTAACAATTTTCAGCACGAAAACAACCATGGTATAGGTTTGCACCTGTTCGTTTTTGTTAGCGCGGATAAATCTGCGATCAATTCCGCGGCCACAACGAAACGAAAGCCACGCTATACGCAAGCTAAACTGTCCGAAACCCGCGGTAACAATGCGACTAGAATGCGAACAGCTCGTACATGGCAGGACCGTCCAATGTGATTCCGTGACGATCATCCTTGAACCCTCCCCTGACCATGCCGGACCAGCGATACATAGTAATGTTTGAATCACCAAGGATAAGTGTCGTGTGATTCACGTCGAGCTCCAACTGCCCCTCGCCCTCCACGTATGCACTGATGTGGAAACCGCCAGGTGGGCCACTGCCGAAGACAGGCGGGAAGACGCTGTTCGCGCCAGTCGGGCGAACGGTCATATTCGAGCATGACGCGGCGAGCACCTTGCCTTTGCGAGATATGTAGCTGCTGACGTGCTCGGAGCCGTCGGGCGAGATGAGATCGTACCAAACGATAGTGTATGAGCCGAAACGCGCATGACCCCATAACCAGGACTTGGCTACGGTATCAACAGCGGTGGGACCCCAGTTCTGTTCGCCTATAATTTAAAAAATAAATAAATAAAGTGACGCCTGCAAGAATGCTTGCCTTGTCATGGTATCCAGCGCCGGAGAATTTGACTTCGGTCCCGTTAATGACGATGTCAACGTTCGCGTTCGCGTCCGGGACAGCGTTTGCCCATCCGAAAGGGGCAGACCCAAGCATGAACGACTGTTCACCGGATGCTGTGATAGGAGCGCACGGAAAATGCGCTGGAGCCGTCTAGTTGAACAAGGAAGTGTCAGCGGAAGAAGTAAGAAAAAGATCACGGCCTTACGGATTTGAATGTAAGCGTGCCTTGAACTCCTGTTTCCGGGGAGTCGATGATAACCTCGTAGAACGACATATCGGGAACACCAGCCCAGCCCCAGCCCGTCCCATTGAGCGTTCCGGAGCTGCCATTGACCGTGGTCATGACTATCAGGTCATTGCCGCCCGCATCGAGATTCAGAGCAGAACCATCTGGTAGAGAAATAAATGCGTCTGTCCATACTGCAGTCGGAAATACTGGAAGGTTATCCCACAGGCTCGATATGGGGGCGAGGAAGAAGGCCAAAAAAATACTGGACCTTGAGTCTTCTGAAATGATATCGAAGTAGTACCAATCGAAGCTGGAGCCGTTTATTGGCAACGCTTTAGGTGCATCGAAACCTGTTGCGCTGGAGGTGAGGTGTACCTTGCTCTGTCCTGAGGCGGGAGCACCAGAGATGATGTCGAGAGATATTGGACTCCGCTGTGCGATGACAACAGCAAGGATCTGAGAGAACAAAACAGACCAAAGGAAACGCATGCTGCGAAGTGCCGTGGGGATTCTCCATTCACCGGCTCTCTTATAGGTTAGTCTATGGACCCAAGCAAATCTAAACCGCCCTCGCCGACGTTGCCTTAGGCCTTAAGGCTAACGGAAAATCCACCGGAGCGTGCATTCCAGCGATGGTGTCTTGATCTGAAGATTGTTGTCTCAGTAGTTTATTGTGGAATTACTCAGCTTTGAATCTCCCAGAATGGTTATATATTACGTGGGCTGTGCGCACCCTTGCTTGAGGAGGCCGCGAGGTTGCTCTTCGTCGTGCATAGCCCGCACTCGTGGCCAACGACGTCAACCTGCGGCGCACCGGGGCGGCTGAGCTTGGAAATACTGTGAATTACTGAATATCATATGAACGCAAGGTCACGCAATGCTGTGTTTCGGATAGAAGGATGCTTGAGCCTCAGGCACGACGCATTATTGTGCTGCGTCTCAGTCTACTCCTAAGCTTAGCAGTTTATTAAAACCCTACGGTGAAGGAGTGTGAGTGACATCATGACATCATCACCAGAAAGCACCCTCCTGTGGAGTTTTCGCCCGTATCAGGGCGATATTTACGAGGGGCAGTACGTAAGACTAGAGACGTGCTCGACAAGCACGGATAATTTGAGCGTCTCAAGGAGTGGCATCTGATTGTGGCAATTTCACTTCTGATACACTTTAATTGTCTCAGTACTAGTCTCCGCAGTATCATGGTCTCGCCTTTGTCCGGTGTCACTGGTGAAGCGGTGAAGCGGCGTGGCCCGCAGAGGACAGGAGAGATCTGCGAAGTATCTCGGACGGTATTATGTACTGCAAGCAAGTATCTCTGGCGAACTATAGAGCTGACCAGCTCGGACCACAGCAAATCTGTGACATGTGCACACTGAGTGGTAAGTGCTGTCTTTTTTCTTCTATTTATTCTATGCTATTTCATTTAAAACCTCGGCCCAAGACCGGTTAACCAAGGACTGCTTGTTTGGTTGCGCGCCGAGCGGATAAAATGCAATTTTGCAGGGAAAACTGTACATACCACCGGTGGCGTTGTTCATCGTTCTGGAGCTATTTTGACATCGACCAGACCACCAATGCGCCAAATGTTATCAAAACTCAAGCATCGCAGTACCACCGACACGGCAGTTAAATTCACTCTGACGTGAATATATAACATCAATGAAGTTGTCCGTCGGTTTTAAGTCGACCCGAGACTCACGTCATATCGTTACATTCAGATTAGATATCTTTTCTAGCTAGCTTCTGCTTGAGACGAGCTGCTAACACAGTTTGCATCGCGGCCGCGATCTGCTGTGCGGCGAGCGTGTCCCCAACGGACATGTCCGTATTCGCCACTATAGCGTAGTATGCCTGCTGAAGGGTATGCAGCGGCTGGGACAAGCACGGTGGAGAAGAACCGAGACTGCTCTCCGTGACTCCGCCCTGGGAGACTAGAGAGACGCGTGATCAGCAAGGAGGACGCCAACATCAGGGAGATTTCTTACCGCTTTGATACTCTAACTCAGCCGCTTCCGCAGTACATGGAGGAGATGGAAGGGCGGTCTGCTCAGGATAGGGTACCTCAGGCGACATCGAGTAACAAACCAGGCCAGAGCCTGTTTGGAGCTCCGCGTCTTCCGACTTCTTCGTGCCACTATAGCTGTGGCCTGTGGAACTACTGTCCCCACGGGTTGCTGTGTCGCCGAGTAAGTACTTCGATGTAGCAGGGTCCACAATCCGTTGTCTCTTCTTCTGATTCCATCCTACGTCGCGGTAAGTGGCGTGAGTCATCGACTAGAGCATCTCACCCACCTTCCTCTTCAGAAGGCCTAGGCCGTTTTTTCGACACGGGAGAAGATTCATTGGGGCTCATATTCTCCTATACCTAGCTTTCAGAAAGCGAGCCCAGCTGAACGGATAAATGATATGTACCGGCGAGCGATGAGATCGCAAAGCAGCATGGTCAAAAACAAGGGAAACCTGGCGCGTGCTGCACCTTTCTAACGCACCATGGCACGTGTCCACCCCTTCATTGATCCTGGAGGAGTCACTGAGAACGTGCGAATGCTTGTCGTTTGACGATTTCCTTTGTTCGTCTGGCACCTTTTCGGGACCGGCGCTCGCGTTCGAAGGAAATAGCTCTCTCACGCATGGACCGTCGACTTCCTCAACCCTGTTCCGCACGATGGACGTCATGGGATCCTGGAGCTGGATCAAAATGGGCACTTGCGACGAATACTAAACGCTTACCAGGTCGTTCACTTGAGATAGCGGCTGGCGCTGCGACTCAGACTGCGAAGGCTCGGGCAGAAAGTCGGGATGAAAGGCACGAGGCACTGCCACGTCATAAAACGCGGATAGGTGAAGCAACAGTTTCGCTGGAAACGTGACGGGGCAAGAACTGTTCTGTCTCCAGACGGCCTCGCAGAACTCCTTCAGCGCAAGCGCGTTTGTAGTGGAGCGGATGTTGATGAGTGGGAGGCAGAGGAGGTCTTCAAGGTCGCGAAGGACTTCGTTTACCGGAATGGTGACCTCGCGCAGTCTCCGTAGCATAGTGCAGTAGAATCCTACAAGCTAGTGGGCCAATCAGGCACACAGAACCGCGCATATATACCGGTCCACTTACAACTTTCTCGTAGTCTGCACTCGGTACAGCGTTGCAATCTGCTCCAATCCAGACGCAGAGGCCTTCAGAGAGGATCTTGAGGGCAGAAACGACATTTGATGAGGTGCAATTGGAGATTATACTGGACAACGCGCGGATAACGTCTAGGGAAGGGTATATATCTTGGGATGGGTATATACTGAGGAAGCTGTTAACGTGTCGCAAGGTTGTAGTCGCTACAATGTTGTCATCGCTCAGGGTTAAATGAGTGATAAATATGGGTATGAAGGCAGGAGGTATAAGGCTAATGGCAGCCTGAGTGAGCAACAGTTAGGTTTTAGGCTGATAAATGACTCACTCATGGGATGTTTCTTTCATTAAGTTTTCGACAACCGCGTCTGGCGAGATGCCTGAGGCTTTGGCGGAAGAAATCACAAACTTGAACATCTTCTTCCATTCAGCTAGCGTCTCCTCAGATGCCGACGAAAGGCTGGTAGAGATAAGCACAAATATCACCGATGTCAAGCAAGGAAAACATACTTGACAGGGAACGACAGGAATGTAACGGAGTCCTCCCAGGGTTTTATTGGATCGATGTGTGTCCACTTCGCTGCGGCGAGTTGCCAGAGCCTGAGACAGAGATTGCTGTTGTCGAGTCTGGAGGAAAGCTTTCTCCACAGATCGGGTGAGCCGTGAACAAGAAGGTCCGTGGAAAGGGCGACCAGAGCGGCCTCGGTCTCGTCATTCAGCCCGAGTATGCCACCGACGATACCGAGCAGCGCTTCGAATAGCCCGTTGGAGACGCGAATGAGCCAGCCCTGTTCACAGACAGACTGCACGACTTTCCACAACTCATGCACGGCAGTACAGAGAACAGGAGCGAAGCCCTCGCTGGGTACGGCTTGCGTGGCGAGTCTGGTGATGGTCGAGATGACCGAGTCTTGCGCCGCGGCGCAGTTCTTGGATGTCTGTGGTGCCCTTGATCTCACCAGCAGTAGCGACTTCCACGTCGCCAAAAGGTCATGCTGCATAACATGAGATATAAATGATCACACCGCAAAATCACGTTAACGAGAATATACGTACTCCTGGCTTCATGCCTCCCTTGAGTACCCTTTCCATGGCGCGACGCCATGCGACAAGAATGCGGTCCCAATGAGTATCGAGCTCGACGTCGGTTAGCGGTCGCGCAGAGGCAGGCTCGAAGCCTCCTATCCGGCTGACGATGCTGGCAAGTCTGCCAGGCTCGATGTCCACCATTGTTCCGTCCAGTAGCTCAGTGACAAGGACTTGCTGGAGATCGTACGGTGGGACGAGCTGCGCACGCGATGGGTCGGTAGCAGCATTAGTCAGCTGTCGTAAGAGGGCGATCCCTTCCTTCACGAGCTGCGAGTTGCTGCGCTGGAGTAGCTCCTCGACTACGAGCACTGCTTTTGTAACGGCGTCGCCCTCTGGCTGGCGCGTCGCTTCGTTCAGGAACACCGAAACCAGAGCTGAGCGCACGCCAAATTTGCCGTCCTGACTGACTATTGCAACCACTTTTTCCCGGAAGCTGTCCTCCTTAACGCGAGCTGGATCCTGCGGAGCATGGAGCTCGGTCGCGTCCACCAGTCGGCCATACGCCCAGACGAGGCACCGCCAGACGAACGAATGCAGGTATAGCAGCGGCGTAAAGTCGTGGTTGCGTACGCTCTCCATCGCTCTGACGATCATCTTCAGAAGGGATGGGGTGGAGAAGAAAGAGCCGTCGGCGAGCACGGCCAGGCAGCCCATGACAGAGAACGCCCAGGAAATGTCTTTAGCGTAGTATGATCTGTCTTGTGCAGGTAATGCGGCAGCAACAAAATCACGGAGAGTCATCGCTTGTTCTCTGGACCACTCGCACTGTGTCTCAGAGAATTTGGAAACCTGTTGGTGCAGATATTCGCGTGCAGATGCCGATGGTTTCGTATGCTTCGCTGGAGCTGCGTCACTTCGAGACCAAAGAGCTGCCTGCGTGAAGCCAGCGAGCGCGTATGCTGCGCGGAGCCTGGTGGACGAGCTGGAAGAGACAATATGGAGCAGAACCAAAGGAAAGAGGTGTATGCTGCCGAGGAAAAACAGCGAAGGATGTCTGCAGAGTACGTTATGGAGCACCTATGATTGACGGTCAGCATGGAGCTAACAGTGTAGCTGCTCGACGCACTTTGAGGCCGTCGCCTTTCATCTGCTCTGAAGACTCTGCGTCGCTGAGAATCCCTTCGATTACTTCGATGACTCTCTTATCTCTGGTTCGGAGCACGGTTGCAGGAAGTTGCTGAGTTGACAGAATCCAGATGGCAAGGCCTCGCGTTTTCTGAGAATTGAAGGTCTTGAGCGTCCGGGGATTCAGTATGTCCAGCAACAAGTCAAATACTTCGTCTAAGCCTTGAGCTGAGAAGGCAATTTATCAGCGAAGTCTAGGAATTTCATCTGTTCATACGTACACAGGAGGGTCGTATACAAGGCGGGAAAAGCGAGGATACAAGAAGCTAGCCGCATAGCGTGGTGACAGATCGCGGAGGAATGCGCTGCCTCTGCGATGCTCCCGTCTTGAGATTGTGACGCGTGTAGACTTACACTCTGAGGATGAGTGGGGCTGTGAGGCCGCTTGACGAGGGTGGGCTCTGCGAAAGCGAGACGTATGTCGCGTGAGATGCAGGCCAAAACCGCGCCGCCTTTTATCCTCAGGTATTCGATTGCAGGGGAGGTCGAGGCCGTGGTGGCGCCGGCGGATGTGGCGAAGGTCTTGATACGGCTCGCAAAGGCAGCATATATGCGCGTTAAGTCGCCCCCAGGGTGAGCTACAGACGATTTTCCTTTCATAGAACGCACGAGCGCGTCGATAGGGGCCTGAAAATAGTTTGCAGAGTCGGTCGAGGTTGTCGGACGCGATGCGTCCTTTCCTTCGTGTTCGTGCCTTGTCATGCTACACGGGATGAAAAGCGGCGAAAGGGACTAGCTCAGCTAACAAGAAGACAGAAGATTTGGTAGGGATCGGTATAATAAAGATGCTGGAGCGTATTCGGAGGAGGTAGGTGCGAATGTCGTTCTGTACCCGCCAGAGATCCGTACCAGAGCAGGTGCAAATATATACAGGTGAGGAAGAAGGGAGTGATAGAAATCGTCTACGCAAGCAGCATGGATGCAGGAAGGCCTTGCGACAAAGGACAAGAGACAGAATTCGAGCAGCGATATGGTTCCGTGCTTGATCGGGGAATGAGCCTGACAGATCCGACAGAATTCACGACCGCCTTGTCCACGAAATCACCCACATAACATGCTATCGGACGCGTCAGAGACGTTGCCATATCCTTGGCTGAAGTACACACCTGTCTGAAACCTCTTCATTAGCCGTCGAGAGCGAGGTTGAACACAAACTTTGTGTGAAGCCAATCAACGTCGGGGTTTCCATTTCGGGCTCCTGCGGCACGTCGGCAGCTCCCGCGATGCTACTTATCTTGCAGCACCTTTTTGTCGGCCAACTGCCTAGCTCGAGCTCAGAACTCGCAACGATCACCGTTCTCAAAAATTACACGATAGTGGACGTCTCACAATGGGACGTAATTTTCTCGAATTTCGATACAAATACATTTCATTATTCATTATGTCGCCAACCAACTAGCCAGCTGCCGTACAATACAATGATTTGTTATCAATGACGAGTGACGCATTTAGTAGTTGTCGTTGTTGTTGTTGTCGAACTCGCCCATCTGTCATAGTGATTGTGGTCAGCACTATACTATGACGTCAATACATCAGCCGCCACATACCTTGCGCTCTTGGCCGCGTTCCTTGAGGCCCTTGTTGCCGCTAACGGTTCCCGCCATCTTCTCTATGGTGCCTACATGTCCTGTCAGCAGCTGTCTCTTGATGTGCATGTCACGACACGAACCTTTCGCACGGTCACCGAAGCTGGGCTTGCCGCCGGGGTTCTGGCCGCCGGTGCCAGCAGCGTTGGTATCATCCCAGTTAGAACCTGCGCCAGAACCCTGGTTGCCACCGTACTGGTCACCGCCGGCGCCGGCGCCAGCGCCAGTGCCAGAGCCGTATGTCTGGCCTCCAGTGTTGTCGCTGTCCCATTTGTCGTCTTGGACGCCGCCCTGCTGGAGGCCACCGCCGCCCTGTTGGAGGCCGCCGCCGCGACCGGTGGAGCCAAAGTCGCCCCCTGCGCCGGGAACGTTCGCATCGGTGGTGTTTCCACCATACGCTCCTTGTGATGAGCCGTAGCCCTGAGAGCCGCCGAACTGCTGCTGGTTCTGGGAGTCACCGAACCCGGTGTCGCCCATGGTGTCTAAAACCGGCTGTCAGCATACGAGCCGGCTGCGACAGATGTCGAGGCAGACTCACTGTCGTTACGACGCCCAGCACCGCCGCTGCCACCGAGGTTGTTAGGGTCAGAAAAGTTGTTAGAGTCGTTGGTAAGGTCACGGTTCTGGGTGTTCTGGTTCCACTGGTTGTCGTTGTCGTAGGACATAGTGATAAGGTCGTGGAGTCGTGAAAGTTAAAAAGCTTGTCGTGAAGTGGTGTACTGAGAGTAGGTGAATGAGATGCTAGATCGACTAGACAGGAGGAGGTCTTATATACACACCTTGTGATGTAATGACGCGACGTGAGCTTGAATTTGAAAGGCTGGCAGTGGATACGTCGTAGGCGCTCGGCGTCATCGTGGAGTGGGATACACAGGGCACGACTGGACCTAACCCAGACCTATCTTGAAAGAAGATAGACTGACTGACGATACGCCTATCACTGTATACCCCAAGGCACACCCACATCACCTCTGTCCGAACAGGCACACATCGATGCGTGGTCGTCCAAGAGGGTCGAGACTGCGCGGTAATAAGATTTAGTAGCACGACATCTGGGAATTCAACTGTAACAGTGGAACGCGTCATGTGTGGAGTCATCGCTCCGTGAGTTCCATCCATTGGTAAAGCCTTTGCACTTCGGTGCTTGGAAGCGAAAACGCAATATGTTTTCTGTCTGCAGCGCCGGCGTGACGAAATCGTCCATGCGGTGTTCCCGGGCGGGGCGAAAATCGCCACATGGGTTTGGAGCAGAATGCAAGGTCCGAGTCACGGATAATCCAAAAGTATATGCGACGCAGGAGGTCCTTTAGGTAGGCATGTCGGAGGCTGGTTGTCAAAGATCACGGGAAACCGGTGTCGTGTATACAGAAAGCAGACAGCTTACCACCCGAAGACTTAAAAGCCATTAATATTGAAGCGAGTGTCACTGCTGTAATTTGGGCGTTGGCATGGTTCACCACAGTTACGACGATAGTAGGTTGGAGTTCAAGCCGCAAGCGCTTAGCGAGGCCGCGTAACCAGAGGGCGTCATGGCGCATCAAACGGCGCATCAGACGCCACAAAGATACCACGTCGCAAGAGGTCGTCATCTTCTCTCCTTCAACCAGCTGCACTCGGGAAGGTGATGCAAGTTTTTGGCCTGCTACAACGAAAATTCCAGCAACCATGATATAAATAGAGCAACCCCATTTTGTCATTATGTGCGCCGAAAGTGGCCGACCTTCGCAAATTTGCACTGACAGCGTAACGTAACCGTGACTGACCGCCGCATAGATTCCCTCTCGCCCTTGATTTTCTCAAAGCTAACCTTCTCGTTGCAAATTACCGCAGCCAGGGTTGATGTTGTCGATAGGTATAAGTATGCTCGGTTGTTAGAGCTTTTTCTGATTCCACGCATGGGCAGGCATTTCCGCAGAATTTTGGACTGCGCAACACTTCGGAGACTCACGATGCGGAGATTGATCGCCATGGATTTACATAAGGAGGAAAGTGTATGATGATGATAAGGTTGCTTTATCTCCCCGTGAGAGGTGATGCAGTGCGTATTGCAAGGCACAGAACAGATCTCAGGCACGCTGGGTCGTGATTTATGATCAACGTGCTGTACAAGCTGCGGGAGATCTAAGCCTCTTATATAAATTAACAATTTTATGCACATGCTCGCAGATCCCCTCAACATCTATTAGCCACATTGCGATGAGCTCTCCTAGAGTATGGCTTGGTCAGTCATTTCGTGCTGCGCGGTGAAATGTATTTGACCTATCTTCTATCCAGTCACTGGTTCGTCATCCGGATTCGGGCTCGCTATATGTAAGCTGGCCCTCACGAAGGGCGACAAAGTCGTAGCAACCTTACGCAAGCCGTCTGACATCGATGAACTCGCCAGCGAGTACTCCTCAGATGTTCTGCTTGTCGTAGAAGTCGATGTCACGCGCCCGGAGGACGTCACGAACGCGTTCCAGAAGGCAAAGGAGCGCTTCGGCAAGGTCGACGTCGTTTTCAATAACGCCGCCACTTCCCTTATAGGCGAAGTCGAAGCAATACCTGATGCCGACGCTCGGCGCATCATGGAGGTCAACTTCTGGGGCGCTACTACTGTGAGCAAAGAGGCTGTAAGGTTCTTCCGTGAAGAGAATCTTCCAGGCGTCGGAGGTCTGCTGCTGAACATCAGCTCGGACCAGGGCCACGTTTCCGTCCCCTGCTTAGCCCACTACTGCGCTGCGAAACATGGTGAGTCATATTTCAGTTGCGTCAAAAGTTGTGTTACGTGGTCCTCATTTATTATGTAGCGCTTGAAGGCCTCACTGAAGCGCTCTCATACGAGCTAGACCCCAAGTGGAATATCAGGGTCAGTATCATCAGAACGTACACCGTCTCGCTTGATGCTCATAACTTCAGTAGATCTGTCTTGTGGTCCCGGGTGGCTTTCGTTCTGAGATTAGGGCGAAGGCGTTGACGGTGCCAGTCCATTCTGCGTACTCGGCAGTAGAGTCCATCCAGCAGATTCGCAAGTTTCTGAACATGACCTGGGACCCCAGCCGTCCAATGCGCATAGGCGATGTCGGCAAGGCCGCGGAGAGGATCTACGAAGCATCAGCGCTTGAAGCCCTGCCGATGAGACTTTTCTTGGGAGAAGACTGCGTTCGGCGCGTACGAGGAAAGCTTCAAAAAGTGACTGAGAACCTTGATGGGTTCGAGAAGTGGTCCCAGGGCCTCCTGGAAGATTAATAAGTAGATTCGTTCGATCTCCTGCCCCTGTAGTGTTCGTACTGGGTACTATGATTTTGCCAGATGCACTTAGACGCCTTCATACTAGAGTTTTGCTGCGACTTGGACGAGCCTTCTGTCAAGGCCAGGCGCGTCCGGAAGATATCGCAACCATCGACAAGGTTGAAGCCACGGGCATCCATCATAGTCGGACAAACAAAGCATCTCTTGGAGCGTATCAAGCGTTGCAACGCTGCCACGCTTCAGCGGCTTCGAGGAGTTCATTACGCCCCTTCAGACCCTTTCTGCCGCTAACCACGTTCGGGAAGGTAGCATAAGCTCTCTATCTGAATAAGAGCAATAAATTAATACAAATGAACGGTATAGAGCGGGCCCTTCCGTTAGCAACTCCTCTGCTACGTGTCGGACTATTGCACAGTGCGTGGCCTGACATGGCACACACAAACGTCGTCCTGCCACAAGTTATTGCGTCCCGAGCTACCCGGGTCTTCTCGTGATAAATTGCTGTGGTAGTGCCTGACGTCATTAGGAAGCGTACGCCCTCAGAAGTCGAGCTTATTGCAGCCTTTGACACCTTACTCTCACCTCGGAACAGCGTCACCCCTCTCACATGGTAGATTCTGTTCCCACGATTCGCTATGACGCTACAAGGTCAGCATGGGATGGCAACAAAGTTGGTTACGTCCTGCACACGTGGCAGGTATACAACTGATAAGTACGAAGCCCGGTGGAGACCCGTGGAACAGAGTCAAGGCGCGATGACGGCTTTGCTGCGATCTCCACATGAAGCTCAAAGCGAGTATATAAACCGTCAGCTGTCAAGTCTCCACGATTTCTTTGGGTACTATCTCTCGATTGCGTCGCGATGAGCTCTCCCAGAGTCTGGCTAAGTCAGCTGCCTGCCCCAAAGCCGCTGCGAGATAGTGTGCTCAGTATTCTTTTGTCCAGTTACTGGTTCGTCCTCCGGGTTTGGACTTGCCATGTGCAAGTCGGCTCTCGCGAAGGGCGATAAGGTTGTCGCGACCTTACGTAGGCCGTCCGATATCAGTGAGTTCGACAGCAAGTACTCGTCGGACGTCCTGCACGTCGCCAAAGTCGATGTTACGCGTCCTGAAGAGGTCGCCAACGCCTTTCGGGAGGCGAAGAGCCAATTCGGCAGGGTTGATGTCGTTTTCAACAATGCTGCGTCGTTCGTCGTGGGCGAAGTCGAGTTGGTACCTGATGCCGACGCTCGGCGCGTCATGGAAGTCAACTTCTGGGGCGCCGCTACCGTGAGCAAGGAAGCCGTGCGATTCTTCCGCGAAGATAACCCTCCAGGCGCTGGAGGTCTGCTGTTGAATGTCAGCTCGGATGCTGGTTTCAGTTCTCTCGCCTGTGTGGGCTATTATGACGCGGCTAAACATGGTGAGTAAAGTTCCAGTCGGTGCGCTCAGATTGCTCTGCATACATAGTACTCAATTCACTTTGCAGCGCTCGAAGGCCTTACCGAAGCACTCGCATACGAGCTAGACCCCAGGTGGAATATCAGGGTTAGTACTAGCAGGCTATCGCATCATCCCGCTCGATGTTCACGGCTTCGATAGATTTGTCTCGTAACTCCCGGGGCCTTCCGTTCGGATATCAAGACAAAGTCCCTGACTATGCCAGTTCACCCTGCATACCCGGCTGTGGAATCGGTTCAGCAGTCTCGCAAGTTTCTGGACATGGTTTGGGACCCCAGCCGTCCGATGCGTATAGGCGATGTACATAAGGCCGCAGAGAGGATTTACGAGGCATCTATGCTCAAACACCCGCCAATGAGACTTTTCCTGGGGGAAGACTGCGTCAGGCGCCTCAAAGAACAGCTGAAGAGAGTAACTGCGAACCTTGATGGGTTTGGGAAGTGGTCAGAGGGTCTTATGGAAGATGAATAAGTAGAACGGTCAGATCTCCTAGTAGGCCCTGTGCTCGCGTGTATTAATGTTTGCATTGGTTAATGTACTGATCCGACCCTATGTACTTCGATGTTACCGAGAGTTATCGTATTACCCACTCACAGGAGCTCACCTCGACATTATGAGAGGAATTTGCCTGCCTCTGATTGTGTAACGTGCAACAGTTTCCCTTAGATAGCAGTGGTTATGCTATGGCTGGCGCAAGCCGGTGCGCAAGGGTGCGCATGACTAACACACAGGCGCTTAATCTGCAGGAGCGCATCAGAGGGCGCATCATGCGATCACGACGCGCGCGTTTCCTACTCAACCACCGTCATCTCAAGACAAAATGTTGGGCTTCAGCATCATCCTTTTGAAGAGACAAGAGAATACACCGGCCGCCAAGGCCATGCACGCAGCAGTGCTATCGACATGGCACCACAGCCACTTCTGAGTGACCGGAACGGTTTCAGGTACAGTACTAGTCCTTTTTTTCACATTGATAGCTTAGAAGACTCTCTTCGCATTGCCGATCAGCATTGTAACCTTCGAAGGCTGTGCAGAGGCCGTCGGCAATCACAAAGGCGGTATATCCATACGTCTCATCCAGAGTCTGACCCCGCGAAATCATTGCGAACAACGGTACCTGGCTGCCGGATCAGCGGAATGAGGGCGTTCATAGGGCTCAATTCACCGAGTGGTCCTCATGGCCCTCTTAGTGTACTTGGCTAATGACCTCAGCGGAACGTAAGCTCGCAGAGATGGCGCACAGGCGTCTGTTCGTCGGACATCTATATTAAAGGGCGACTTACTCAGGATCTTTCGGTACGAGCTGAACCTACTCAACGATGCCTTCCGCCAGGGTGTGGTTAGGTCAGTTATAGAAGTCTCCATGCCGTTTCTGATCTCTAACGCCCCTGCTGCATCTAGTGACTGGAGCATCATCCGGCTTTGGACGAAAGATGACAGAGCTGGCGCTCGAGAAGGGCGACAAGGTCATCGCGACACTGCGAAGGCCCTCAGACCTCGACGAACTCCGGTCCAAGCACGCGGAAGACACGCTCTTCGTCACGAAGCTCGACGTAACGCGCCCAGAAGAAGTGCTCGAAGCGTTCGCAGCAGGCAAGGAGCGCTTCGGCAGAATCGACGTCGTGTTCAACAACGCCGGCCGCTTCGTGGTCGGCGAGGCAGAGGCAACGCCTGAGGATATGGCTAGGGAGATGATGGATGTGAACTTCTGGGCCGCCGCGCGGGTGAGCAGGGAGGCAGTGCGCTTCTTCCGCGAGGAGAACCCTCCTGGTGTGGGTGGGCTGCTGCTGAACGTCAGCACGGAGGGTGGCGTCGTGCCTCAGCCCTGCGTTTCATACTATGATGCGTCAAAGCATGGTACGTGCTACTATTTCGGCATGGATATCAGCCTCACGTCAGCATAGCTCTCGAGGGGTTTACAGAAGCCTTCGCCCTCGAGCTGGACCCAGAGTGGAACATCAAGGTACGACGCGTCCCTAACGGAAAAATTAAACTGTAATTGAGGTCTGGCACAGATCGTTCTCCTTATTCCTGGTGTATTCCGCACGCCTATCAAGGCCAAGGGTATCACATTGCCCTTCCATCCTGCATACACGAAGCAAACTCTCGAGACACGCAAGGCCATCCAAATGCTGTATGACCCCAGCCGTCCAATCCGGGTCGGAGACACCGACAAGGTGGTAGAAAAGTTCTACGAGGTATCAGAGCTGCCGAGCCCTCCATTGCGCATGTTCTTGGGGCATGACGGCCGCGAGCGCGCAAAAGCGAAGTTGGATAAGCTGCTACAGGAATTTGATGAGTATGAGGCTTGGTCGAATGGTTTAGAGGAGGACGTATGAAGCGACGGGCTCACGATGTACTCTCGCTGTTAGAAGCATTGGATTATGGCTCGAGCGTCTGTGCACCAATAGATCTCCTGAGAGTTGCTGAAGTGCAAACCCGACTAAACTGATATTCAAGAGGTTATTTGCCGAACGATTTTATTCAATGTCGCGTAGCACCCAGATCATACATTGCCAATCAAGTTCTTCCCATAGATGCGACTACCACGAGAACAAATCACAGAATAAGCTTAGTATTGCCAATCGACGTCTGCACGTTGACATTTCCCATGCCCTTTCCGCGTGCCGGCTGACCCCACGTCGTACGGCCCACAAAAGCACCGCTCCCGTCCCGCTGGTACCCGACGTTCCTCTCCCGACCGGTGCCCGCCGGGTCCGACGCGCGGTTGTCATACTGGATGACCGGCGCGGGGAACGACTGAGACAGGCTGAACGTGCCCTCGAAGGTCTTGTGCATCTGCACGGTGGCGTCCCCGATCGAGCTCTGCGCCTCGACGTGCTGCACTGAGTCGAGCGGCGCCTCGGGGAAGGAGAGCGCGATGCCACCATTCGACGTCCGGGCCTTCACTTCGAAGACGCCGCCGGTGCTGTCCTGGGAGGTCGACAGAAGCGAGATGGTCGAGGTGACTTGGCTGGAGGAGAATGGGCGTCAGAGAAGCTGACACAGAGAGAAAACGGTCAGTCGCACCCGTTACTCGCTCTCAAGTCGAGTGTAGATGCCCGGCTGCCGGCGTTGGTGAGGGTGACATCAGTTTTGACATGGCCGTTGTCTGTATTCAGACTAAGAATGCTGTTGGCGATGTAGTGACCCTCGATTGCGGCATTAGAGGTCCTTATATGCGCGATATCTGCCAACAGGGACTGTCATGCGAGGTGTTTGCATTAGATCATAGCTGCGACCTGTCTGGAGAAGAAAGCGCACCTTCGATGAGATATAATTATTCGCTCCCGTGAGCGAAATGCGATTGAAATGGACTCCATCTGCAAGATCACCAAGGATGTGGGCGAAGTTAGGAAGATCAGCCTCGAGGTTGGAGATGCGCTGCGGATCCTGGGCCGTGCCGCGCGGCAGGTGAACTCTAACGTCAAAGAACATATGCTCGTTTTGACTAGTGCGGTTGGGGGTCTGCATACGTGTGTCACAGAACCTGTGGTTTAGAATAGACGCAGCGCACGCACCTTGATACCGATACCGTTGTTCCCCGCAGCAGGCTGCTCTCGCAGTACCTTGGCCGCGTCCGCAAGGCGCGCAGCGGTATAGTACATCCGTACTTGCACACGCGCAACATCTGCACCACGGCTTCCATCATTTTGAATGTTCAGCGTGCCCGTGAGGCCGGCTCCTTGTGCAGTGAAGAAGAGCGTAGCTGAGGACAGGGGCAGGTCAACGGTAGCGTCTGCGGCGTAACGCCACGATTGAGCAGCCCAGTCGCCATACGGAGGGACGTAAGAGCCTTCAGGAAGAATGTACCAAGGAATCTCCTGACCAGCTTGACCAGGACTGGGGCTTGAGGTGAAGATGTCGCCTTCGGGCATATCGTCGAACTGTTCGGAGCAGACAGACAGGTGAGGAGATGGTGGTAGGAGAAAGAGATGCACTGCGCACTCACCAGATGGTTAGTGTTCGCCGATGGTCCACGGGAAACCAGAAGAACGCTCAACGCCAGGAGTGCCAGGACTGCGACAAATAGAACCTTGATAACGCGTGTACGAGTGATCTCTGACTGCATGTCTGTTTGCTGCGAGGCAAGAAGCCGCAGTTATATGGCCTCGAGATGAGATGGTTTTACGAGAGAGGGAGATTCTGGGGCGCTCATAGTAGTAAACTCCTGAACCCCCTGAACCATGAGGAGCTTGCCCGCCTTGGATAGGGATGGACTGCATTGGCCGCGATTGAAACACGGAGGTCGTGGATCCGCCAAGAATGTGTGAATTCATTTGCGACAGAATGCGTTTCCATCGCGATGTCGTCAGGTTCGACGTGGGAGTGAAGGTGAAGGTCGCGCACAACTTTTTTGGCCGCCTTCGTGGCGTTACGATGGCGCATCACAATCTTTGATGCGCCTGATGCGCCTAACGAGGTCATTCCGCGTCTACTTGCCGCCCTCCTGAGGATGCACAAACGTTCCACTCCAATTGCTCCTAATTGGGTTGCCCCGCAAACGCATAAGGCGTTACTGCGCATGTCACGTCACAGATCTACGTGGGCGTACTGCTCGAAGTTCTCCACAATCCGTTTCCACTTGCCTCCATGCCACCCGCAGATTCTCCTCCACTCCTCCGACTCCTCTCCTAATGTCGTCTTCGCCCACATCAGGCCAGATACGATGCGCAAATCTGCAAAGCAGATGGTTCCCCCGCCCATGACCCAGTCGTCCTGGCCCTCGCCGTTGGCGGCGAGCCAGTCCGCAAGCTTGCCGAATGCCGCCTCAGCGTCTTCCCAGCCCTTCTCGGTCCGCAGCTCCTCAAGCCTCATGCCCAGGTCCTCTTCCCGCGTCGTACGGTAGAAGACTTGGCTGCGCTCATTCAGACAGTAGCATGCGGCGCAGCACACGATGTTGTAGAGCGCCTTGTGCACCTGAACGTACGCTGACACGAACGCCTCGTGCAGCGCTGCGGTGCCCTTTGGGAAAAGTGTCCGTGTGTCAGGGTACGTCTTGTCGAGGTATTTGGCGATATCGGAGGACTCGGCGACGGTGCGCCCCGTGGACGGGTCGTAGATGACGGGAAGTGTGTATAAGGGCGAGCCGTCGTCTTCCTTGTATATGGTCTCGATTTTATGCTTCTCATACACCTTGCCAATGTCAGGGTATTCGACCCATTCAGTTTTATACGGGATGCCTTTGATGTTCAGGGCGAACCTGAGCCAACGGTCAGTGGATAAATGGGTTTGGGCAGGGCCGAGACTTACCGGGCTTTCCAGGTACTAGGCGACCATGCTTTACATTTCTCAGAGTTTCCAGGTATGTCATAGAGAGTGATTATGTCGGTCATTGGGGTCGCAGAGCTGCACGATGCAATGTAGGGGACTGAATGGTGTGCTCTTATATACTTGGTCGATATCGCAACCACAAGGTGCAATGATGCAGGTAGCGAAGCTCCGACTAAGCGGATCATCAAATCACTGATGTAGTAAGTCTCAGACGATATTTGTCACCATGCAGCACGGAGGCGCAGCTGGAATAGTGTGGATGCTTCTGGGACTGCTGCTCCCTGCTGCGATCGGATGGAATGGACTTCAACACGAGTTTATTCAGAGTTTAGCGAGCGGTTGCGGGTCACAAGTCTCAGCCAGGAGGCGAACCATTCTCTCGGGCTCGTCCCAATGCAGCTGCGAACAAACATCTTAGCTTTATACACCATCTTCCTGAAGCACAGTAAACTCACGAAATGATTTGCATCCTTGACCTTGAAGATCCATGCCTCCCGCTTCCGCTTGCCAGCATCCGGCTCTTCCTTGATGAAGTCTTCAAAGACCTTCGCACCCCAGACTGCCATCCAGAACGTCTGATCACACCACCACACCGCGACTTCGACATCCGGCAGCACGGCCTCAGCGTCCGAGAACGTCGCGTGCGCGTGCCGTTGATGGATACCCCTGTCGGTGTTCACGATGAGCGCCGAACGGAGCGCGACCTCGGGGTTCGTGACGCGCTGCAGGTCGGCGGGCGTCAGCGTAGACAGCGTGGGTGGGCGCGGCAGCACCGTGCGTGCGTGCAGCGCCTCAACCGTGATGGGCGCGCCGTCGGGATGTGGAGTGGAGTATGAGGAGACCCATTCGTGGAATTTGGCCGCCTTCTGCTCGAGTGGGACCAGCGGGTCGGCTATCGGCCAAGTCAGCATCAAGTTGGGATCGACGCCTGCGGTGAGTGCAGACCCGTCTGTGGGAGGCTTTGTCAGGGTAGGCGCACGACGGGAGGGACCGAGGGAGACGAACCGTATAAGATGACTCGCCGCAGGTATGGTGCCAGCTGCGAGCTAAGCTCGGTGCCTAGAGTGCGAGGATCGCCCAGGATGGAGAATGCGGCCGTGACAGCGAGCGACCATGTCAGCAGGATGAGCCCGCCGCTCTTTCTGTCTCCTGCCCCGGTCGTGCGTGGAATGCCGATGCGTAGGCATACATGGGCAAGGAATCTGCAGATTTCGTTCCCCCACCTTCTCACGGCGGCCGCCTGAACGTCCACCTTGTGACTAGTGTAGTCTGAAAGCTCATCAGGCGTGTAAGGCGTCGATCCAGAGTAGTCTCGGCTGTTCATTGCAATCACACGGAGTCCGTATTTCGCGGCATACGGCAACATACGCTCAAAGATTCCTATAGATGAGGTGTAAGAGCTGACGCTTGCGTAGGATTGATACGCCGAACGTACCACCGTTGACACCAAAGCCGTGGACTAGTACCACAGTGGTGTAGTTAGGACGACCACGTGGTGCTCCGGAGTCTATGTAGTAGACGGAGGTGCCATTGTTATCTATCTGAGCAGTGGGCATCCTGGAGAAGGCATAACGACCGTCATACACAGGTCTTGCTTGTTTTATATACGTTCAGTAAGCGGCTTAGCCTGCCTACGCGAACATTCCAGATAAGTAGCGCCAACGGATACGACAAGTGTGAGAGACAGATCAAGCAAGATCGCAGGATACATACCGTAATGGGCAGCGTAGAGTGTTCGGATAAGATTTACACAAGCATGCGGCTATATGTATCAAGGTGGCGTCCTTCAGAAGCACAGCGGGAACGGAAGCGTAGGTCGCTTACAGCTAGTTATGGCTTCATTACTTGATGAGATGATTCTGCCTGTCACGATAGACCGGGGGGTGACGGCATGGATGACGGCGCGTTCGCCCATGGTCCCGCTGTGGTATAGCAAACACCGCCGCGAACTCTCCCAGGCGAAACTCGTATGCGACAATATGCCGTGCGCTCTGCCTGCCCACTCAATTGCGAAGTCTGGACCCAGGCACGAGTTGATGCACATGCAATTGAACGGTATTTTATATTGCCACGACCATGCTACTATCGAAGACCTCGAAGCATTCCGGGCTAAGCGACCGTAAGGCGAAGTGCCAGGTGCGCCTGTTGGCGTTGGCTGGCACAAGGGGGGCCTGGGACGCCACAGTCTTGGGAGGATGGTAGGAATGGCTGAGAATGAAAGATCAGCATACCGATATGGACCAAAGGTTGCATAACATACCGCCATACAGTACCCATCGTGAAGTCTCCACCTGAACTAGTGTTCCACAGGAAGTGCACATTGCATGGAACGCGCGGGGTTACGAAGAGACTATTAATTGAAGCCTCGCAGACATTCGTAAAGTCATCAATGAATCATAGGCGACTCCTGCAAGCAAAGGATGTGCAGTGGTGGATAGTGGCTCAATTGGAAAAGCATCGCGTGACAGCGGCGGGTAGTTACGGAGTCGTTATGCGTTACCATAACGCAGCGTAACGTCCGCGGTTATTATGTCACATCTCCGGATGTAGTAAGCGCGTATCGCTCCCTCCCGCACCTCCGCCATCCTCTCTGCGTATCCTGCAGCTCAGCTAAACCACTAAGGCGAGATGGCGACAAATAAAACAAACAAGCTCGCTTTTCTGTCCATGCCAGCTCCGGCATCCTATGTTGCTGGTCTTGGACGAGGGTAAGTTCCGCAAGTTCGTTATTAGAGCACCTATGTATTCACTTGGCTTTGCAGCGCTTCGGGTTTCACAACTCGTTCGGATATTGGTCCTGCTCGCGAGGGACCGTCTGCAGAAGTTATTGCGTGAGTGCGTCTTGCATTTGGACCGCGCATGCGGGCTAACCTTTGTTTAGAGAGGCGCAGGCGCGTCGCGGCGAAGAACCCGACTATGATCCCGACCAATTTCAAGACCCCGATAACGAGTACGGTCTTTTCGCGGGTACTACATATGAGGCAGATGACGAGGAGGCCGACAAGATATACGAGCAGGTAGACCAGAACATGGACGCCAGGAGACGGATCAGGCGGTACGTACCACCCATTGCGTGTGTCCGCATGAACTACTCAGCTCTGGATTCTTAGAGAAGTGCGGGAGAATCTAGAACTTGCGAAGCATCGTGCCGAGCGTCCCAAAATCCAGCAACAATTTTCCGACCTAAAGCGAGGCCTCTCAGCCGTGACAGATGAGGAGTGGGAGAACATTCCAGAGGTGGGCAATCTCACCAGGAAAAAGCGTAAAAGGGACGAGAGATCATTCGTTGTACCGGACAGCGTTCTCGTGGGCGATCGTTCAAGGGGTGAATACGAGAATGCGTTGGATGCCAGACAACAAGAGGTACGTCCTACATTTGGGAAGCACGCTTGCATATCGCTGACTTGCCTCGCAGGCCGGTGGCTTCGAGACTCCCGCAGAGAATGGTACTTTGACGAACTTCGTGGAAATGGGACAAGCCCGTGACAAGATCCTTTCTCTGAAGCTCGACCAGGTGGGTGTCCAATCAACACGAGCTTGAGTTGTCCTTACATCACAGTAGGTCTCTGGAACGTCAACTGCTTCCGGCCTTGCAACGTCTGTTGACCCCAAAGGCTATCTCACCTCACTGGACAGTGTCATCCTGAAGACCGATGCCGAAATTGGCGACATCAAGCGTGCCCGTATGCTCTTCGACTCACTAGTGAAGTCCAACCCGAAGCATTCACCCGGATGGATTGCTGCAGCTCGTCTGGAAGAACATGCTGGCCGAATGGTAGCTGCACGCAAACTGATTAACGCGGGTTGCGAGCAGTGCCCCAAAAGCGAAGATGTTTGGCTTGAGGCCTCTCGGCTGCATGTGAGCGTCCCCCGTTGTGTTGCTCTGCTACAGAACGTCACTGACAGTTCTGATAGAATAACGACGATGCGAAAGTCATTCTCGCAAACGCTGTTCAACACGTTGGCCAAAGCGTGAAGATCTGGCTTGCCGCTGCCGATTTGGAGCACGACATCAAAGCCAAGAAGCGAGTTCTGCGGAAAGCCCTCGAGCACATTCCCAACTCGGTCCGACTCTGGAAAGAGACGGTCAACTTGGAGTCGTCAGCTGCAGACGCCAGGATTATACTTCAGCGCGCAGTCGAAGTCATCCCGCTTTCCGTCGAGCTGTGGCTGGCGTTAGCACGTCTCGAAACCCCGGACAAGGCACAGGCCGTCCTCAACAAGGCTCGTAAGGCCGTCCCGACCAGCCACGAGATTTGGATTGCTGCCGGCCGGCTCATGGAGCAGCAGGCGACGCTACCCGAGAGGAGCGAAGAGGAGCGCAACAAGGAGCTCGACGCCGTCGACACGATCATCGAGCGTGGTGTGCGCAACCTCCGGCAGCACCAGGTTCTCCTCACGCGCGAGCAGTGGCTCAAGGAGGCCGAGAAATGCGAAGAGGATGGCTCGCCGAGGACGTGCGAAGCGATCATAAAGGCAACCGTTGCGATGGACGTCGAGGAGGAGGACCGTCTCGACACCTGGACGGGCGACGCGGAGGCTGCCG
Source organism: Phanerochaete carnosa HHB-10118-sp (assembly GCF_000300595.1). NCBI lineage: Eukaryota > Fungi > Basidiomycota > Agaricomycetes > Polyporales > Phanerochaetaceae > Phanerochaete > Phanerochaete carnosa. Next base: position 1,710,999 of record NW_006767636.1, on the reverse strand, counting down.
AGTCGAGAGGCCGCATCGGGACTGCGCGTGCCATTCTCGCGTACGCCCTCAGGGTGTTCCCCGACAAGCGGTCGCTTTGGCGGCGCGCAGCCGATCTCGAGCGGACACATGGCACGCGCGATTCCCTCGTCGCCATCCTGGAGCGCGCGGTGCACCACGTACCGCAGGCTGAGGTGCTTTGGCTCATGTGGGCGAAGGAGAAGTGGCTGGCCAGAGATGTCCCTGCTGCACGCGAGGTCCTCGAGAAGGCGTTCGTTGCAAATCCCGAGAGCGAGCAGATCTGGCTGGCTGCTGTCAAGTTGGAGGCAGAGAACGGAGAGCTCGGTGTTGCTCGAGAACTGCTCGTTCGCGCGCGAACCGTAGCCGATACTCAGCGGGTAAGCGAACTCATGGAGCAGATAACCGAACCTTTATACTAATTCTGAGCTTAGATCTGGATGAAGTCAGCTGTCTTCGAGCGGCAGCAAGGGAAACTGTCGACCGCGCTGGAAACTCTCGAAATCGCCCTGAAGAAGTATCCGAAGTTTGCAAAGCTGTACATGATCCAAGGTCAAATACACCAGTCGCAGGGCAAATACGCCGCAGCGCGCGCCTCTTTCGCGGCCGGCATCAAACAGTGCCCCAAGGACGTCACCCTCTGGATACTCTCGAGCCGACTCGAAGAAGCCGACGGGAAGAGCATTAAGGCCCGTGCGCTGCTTGACAAGGCCCGGCTCGCGAACCCGGGCAGCGATCTGTTGTGGGCCGAAGCCATCGGCGTCGAGGAGCGCAGCGGCGGTGCCGCACAGGCGAAGACCGTGCTCTCGCGCGGCCTGCAGGAGTGCCCGAGCTCGGGTCTGCTATGGTCGATGGCGATCTGGCAGGAGCCGCGACCGACACGCAAGTCGCGGTCGGCGGACGCGCTGCGCAAAGCAGCGGACGACCCGCTCATCATCTGCACCGTGGCGCGGCTGTTCTGGAACGAACGCAAGATCGAGAAGGCGAGGCAGTGGTTTGAGCGTGCGGTCAAGATCAATCCTGACCTAGGCGACGTGTGGGCATGGTGGCTCAAGTTCGAGAGACAGCATGGGACGCGGGTGCGTTCATATCGTGGCACGTGTCTGTGCATATGTACTGAATGCGATGCAGGAACATCAGGAAGAGGTTATCAAGCGATGCGTGGCTGCAGAGCCTCATCACGGGCAGATCTGGCAGGCTCTCGCGAAGGATATGGAGAACACAGGCAAGAGCACAAGGGATGTCTTGGAGCTTGTCGCTGCTGAGCTGAAATGAGAGCGTGTGCAGTATGGATGTCTTGTACTTCATTTACTATCAGATCCCTTGCTTTCTGAAGCGCTTCCGCAGGTCAGTGAATGCGCGATAGTTAGGACCGCCAAAAGAACCTCCGGTGTACAGCGTATTCTCCAGAGGAACTGCGGATGGCTTTGTGGTTGATTGAATGCTCTGTTTTGGCGTCTCTCGGGACACTGGTAAGTGCAAATAGTATGCATGTTCTTGATAACACGTTGTCTCGTATCAGGTTTAGAAGCTTCTTCGCCCCGCTATTTCGCACTATTAGAATTCATTTACGAAACTTCAGAGTTCTCGAATGAACACCGCACATAAAGCGCCTGCACTGGTCTCTAGAAGAACATGTAAATCCCAGCGTCTTATTCGACGTATCTTCGACGATAAAAGGCAGGCCTGGAGAAACAATAATCATCCAGATTCTCTCTTCCCCGCTCTCCACCGCTTAACGTTCATCATGCCCATGGACATCTCAGGCAAATCCGACTATCAAATTTATGCCGAGTAAGTGCCTTACTGCCATACTTACCATCATGCTATGACAACTATCACATAGCTGCATGGCACCACTGAAGCTTGGTCTCGCATTATGGTACAGCAATAACTCACGGCCCCGGATTGTGTATTTCTCTAAGCACTAATGCGCAGGGATCCCGCTCCTCATTTCTCTCTCGTACGTATCGGAGACGTCGGCTACTTCTATCTCGGAGGATTTCAACTCCTGTTCAACGCGGGGGATCCTGTTGATGGTAAGATATATGGCGTAGATGTTCCCGAAGGCCACATTCCCCTGTCAATTGGGCCGATCATCGACACGGTGTCGCGAGAACCAGGTCCATTATCGAGAACCTACGGCGAATCATCGTCAGTCAGGGGACAGATTACTGGGTGAGCGCAGTAGTCTTATCACCCGTGCTGATGTGTTTATCCCTCTAGAAATGCGGATCTCGCGAAAGGAAAGGCCTCATTCTCATGCGAGGCTTCGACGTCTGAAGGAGCACTGCTGCTGACGAAACACAAGACCAAGCGCTATGACGCGCAGCGCCAGGGATTGTTCGAAGCATATATTCTCAAGTACTATCAGTCATGGTTCAAATTCGCTAAGCAGGGTGGGCACCCTGTGAAAAGCGTTGACCAGCTGGTCTTGGTAACCGGCTGCGACATGACGGCTGACTTTTCGATGTTCTCCTTCGCGCAGAACAACAGGAACTTCAGTATAGAGTTCGAGATATCCGCGTCTCATAGCGCCTCTGCATCCGCATCGTGGGGCCATTGGAAGTGCCACTCTCCGCACGTGCACAAGCACTGCGGCCCACAGCGTGCTGAGAAGCAGTTATCCGATACTGGAGAAGTGCCTGTGTTGGATCAATGCGTTTTCGTGAGAGGTCTGCGCGTGTTTAAACGGCCGCTGCCCATGGCCCCCGTCAAGCTTCAAGCCGCGGCTGAGCCCGAGGATCCTGATGCTTCCAGAAAGTCAGACCAAGAAAACGAAGGCGTTACAGCATGGATGACATTGGCGAGCCACGGTACGGAGTATCCCCTCCTGCGGATCTACGAGTCTCATTTTTATGAGTCCAGATGGAGAGGACGCGACAGTTCAGTCAACAGTCATTCCTTCCGTAAGTACTTGAAACGCGATTCGGCCGTTTCGTGTATCACTTACAGTATTGTATGTAGTTTAAGGACCCGCTGGAGTCGCTTGCCCAGCATGTGTTTGAGGTGTGTGGGACGCGCCTGCGTGTGTTGGCTAAACTCCTGACACTTGAGGCGCAGAACTCCACGGCCGAGCTAGCCATCTTGCATGACTGTGCCTGGGATACGCCATTCCATGTAATCTCCTATGAGAACATTAAAAGTCAGTGAATCAGATCTGGCCGGTGACAAAGGCTCAATATGGTACAGTCGCCTCATTTACGCACGATCCTGATGCAGGTGACTATAATCCTGCTTCTGAAGACCTAGACATCCAAAGTCTGGATGCGGTGGCAGAAAATAAAATAGTGATGATCGATGCAGTGGCAGAGGACATGGCAGACACAACCAAGTACCCGTCCGTGCTTTACATAACCTTACAGCCTTACCGCTCACTCGTCTTTATTGCAGAGACTCGGAGCTGGAGAATCATTACATCGGTTCCAACGAAGGCGAGACATCGCATACAACGTGGACGACAGTCCCTCGTTCATCGTCCACTGCATCCACCCACGGGCCTTACAGCTTTCCACCATCTCCACTCTCCTTATCCTTCCATCTACCTTATCACCATGGATGGGTCGAAGTCAGTACTAGAGCTAACAAGAAGCTATGGCCGAACGACTACGATGAGCCCATTCAAGAGGAGAAGGACGGTGGTCCGGGCAAGGCCGATGCCGCGAATAGGCGACCGTGAGCTTCTCTGCTGCACGACTCGTGCTATTTCAGCGTCTTACCCTGGTTTCGCGTTCTAGAGCATGCACGCGCTGCAAGGGTTCGAATGTCAAGTGTGAACCATCGCTGGAGGATCCCGACACCTGCAAGAGATGCTACCGCAGAGGCGGCGAGTGCACGATCTCTGGCCGCAAAAAGCGCCAGCCTCCTCCGTACGTCTCAGCTGCACCTAGTCCGCCCGCCCTGCTCTGACAGATCTCTACAGGAAGCGCGAGCTGCTAGTGAACCAGATCCGCGAACGGGCGGAGAAGATCAAGACGCCCGTATCCGAGCTCGAGGAGGCGAACAAGCGTGTGCGGATGGCGCAGGCCGCCTCCGTGTCGAGTGCGCCGTCACCCACATCGACGACGGATTTCTCGTTCATCTCCATGTCCGACTTGCGGCTCATGTCGCCCGAGCTTGACGATGGGGCGCCCTCGCAGGCCTCGGTGCGCACGAACGCGGACGTGCAGGGCTGGCTCGCCACGGCGCGCGAGTCTATCCGGGCATTCGACGGGTACATCAACATGGGCGGCTCCAGCGTCAAGCGCGACGACCTTGTGGCAGAAGAGGAGGCCAGTGACTTGGAGAACGAGCGGCAGGACGACGACGACGACGACGAGCTTGCGGTGACAGTCGGGGAGGCCAACGAGGACATCGGTGGCGATGAGGATTGCATGAGCGCGGCCCGCCGCTTGTCGCACAGCCGCTTGTCGGATAGCCCTGAGATCGTCCCCAGAAAAGAACAGCTTGCAACGATCGCGACGATCCCCAGCCCGGTAGCGCCGTTTGGGCTGATGGCGAAGATGAGCTTGCGGAAAAACCCAGGACTCGGAAGGATTAAATCAAAGAGTAGCATTGGAGGTGAGGACGATGAGGAAAAGGAAGTCTGTCTCGCAAACCCCGACTTCTTCCGTGCCAGTGAGCCGTCTGCGCTCTCCTCGTGATGCTTAATTCTCAGCCCTCTACTCCTCAGGTCCTGCTCTGGAGAAAGCACCGGCTCAGAACGACGTGCCTCACATCCTCCGCAGCGGTTTGATCACGATCGAGGAGGCAGAGAAGCTGATCAAGATGTGAGTATACGATCTGACTGCGTTACATGTCACTGACTATCTGGTGGCTTTCCAGATACTGGGACTACATGAACCTGTCTGTCAGCCTGCTGGACCCTGTCCTTTACACGATGGAATATCTCGTCATCCACAGCCATTTCCTGTTCACCGTCAGTGAGTAGATTGATGAGCCATATCTTTGATAGCCTGTGTTGAGTCCACTAGTCTGCGGCATTGCATCAAGATTCTATACCGAGAAATCTGGGCTCTACCAGAAGGCAATGCATTACGCCCGACTCGCGGCTGGTACTGCGCTCACCGGGGGGCAGAAGTCCGTGGATGTCGTGCATGCATATATCCTTCTTGCGCTGTATCCTGTCCCTTCGAGGAAGTGGGAGGATGACCGCAGCTGGATCTATCTGGGTGTCGCCATACGGTATGCCCGCTCTCTGCACTGATTGGTTTCAGGGAGGTGACAACATTCTGCAGGATAGCGACAGACTTGAATCTACACCACCCGATCACAGCAAACCCGCGCGATGAGATGCATGCTCGCGTCATGTTGAACCGTACACGCGTGTGGCTCAACTGCTTCAACCTGGACCGCTCGACGGGCTCACAGTACGGCAAAGCACCGATCATCAACAACAACGATTTTGTCGCAAATCGTTCGGGCGAGTGGTGGGACAGCTCGCCGTACAACATGGCTGGCTTTGACATCCACCTCGCCTGCCACAACGCAGACCTCACCATCATGGGTCGCTTCCGCAACATGGTCAACAGCGATAAGAACAGCCCGAAGGGCTTCAACAAGAACCTCGACATCGCGGATATCGCAAGCAGGTTCGACGACGAGCTTGCGCAGACGTGGAGCGTGTGGATCAGGCGTGTCCGTGAGCATACGGACCCGAACGACCCGCAGTGCAAGTTCCGCACTGGACTGCTTCGGCTGGCATACAGTTATTCGCGCACAACGATCTTGTCGTGGGGCTTCCAGTATGCATTTGGTAAGAGCAACCTTGGCCGTGATGTGGACCTGCTTAATAGGGTATATACGTTTCTTCCATCGAAGAATCTCCTTTCGCTTACCCGCTTGCTAGTGTCTGTGCGCCGCCATGGATGTCTTAGCGTCTATACTTGACGAGATTGCTGTCCCAGAGCAGAGTATGTGCACCGGGTCTTTAGCACAAGTGGATGAAGATTGCTCATTGCTTACCGCAGAGATCTTCCTTCGCCATGGCCCCGAGGCGCAAAGTGTCTTCGTGACGTTCGCCTGCGCCTTCCTTATCAAGCTCCTTCAGCCCCGTTACGCTTCCTACCTCGATCGTAGCCAGCGCCAACAGATTCGCGACCGCGTTCGGCAGATCATCGACCTGCTCGGTTCTCCTGAGGTTGCCATTGACGACCAGCACAGCCCGAAGGTCTATTCTCGCTTCCTGCAGGGTCTGTTAGACAAAGCTGCCGCGCGGCTCGACCATTCCCCGGGCCCGCATAGGAAGCAGCTCAAGGCCAAGTCCGAATCGCCGATGGTGCAGAAGATCGAGCTACATGACGGGGACCTGTACTCCATGCAATCCTCGTCCAATCCCCGCAGCGCCAGACCATCGCTGTCACTGTCTCCCGAGCCAGAGGTACGGTCCCCTGGGCTCCTGGATTCCTATCTACCCTCGCCACTCACGCACGAGCCGGACATTATGACGACGGACTCTTCTCCGTTCTTTGCCCCTCCTCTGCCATTCAACGAGCTCTTACTGTTTATGGATAATTGGTCGATGCTGGATGTGCCTGGTAAGTTGTGCCTTGAGAGACCATCGCACGTAGTGGTGATTGATTGACATCATTTTTAGGCTTCGCCTGGATGGGTTCACAACAAACCGACTTCCGCCCGGGCCTCTTCAGATTTTAAAATGCATTTAAGACTGCACCGTTCTGCATATCTATTTTTCTGTAGGTGCTCGCAACTCGGTATACCTCGTGATTGGCTGAATATTCCTTCTATAGTCGCTTGATCCTTTCCACGGCTATCGTTGTACTGGCTATTTTCCACATAGAAATTTACGGTGCAGCGAAACACCTGGAATTTAAATCCGGTGAACGTCTAAGAGCATTCTATATGTAGCGCAGCCTTTTGGATGTTGTTCCGCTCACCCATGCCACGGAAGATGCTGCCACCCTTGGGCAACAGGTTCAGCGGAGTTGAATTCCTAGGATGCCAACGTATGTGGCTGAGAACTTGAAGGCAGCTGACGCATCCAGACGTTTCAATTCTCGAACACTCTCGCGATAGAAGGCCGAAAGATATGAGTAGCCGATTGTGATAAGTCAAATAGCGATGACTACATATTTTGTCAGCACACTTATTATATATAAAGTTGTAGATTACTGGAAATAGTGCTCCAGGACGGTAATGATAAAGATAGACCTAACAACGAGCTGGAGGTGGTGAGAGTGATCATGTTTCTATCGCTGAAAGCTCAAACTTCTTTGATTCTTTTCAATTCTTCATTATGTTCCTCCTGCTACGATTCACTGCCCTCGTGCGGCGGCTCCCTGGTTCTCCTATGGTCAGGTGCAATTCACCCCGAACACTTCCTTCCACGCGCTGTCTCCTATTGCAACGTCACTAATCGGCACCACCCCTTGCCTCTTCTAGTGTTGGTTTTTCACTGCCACTGCCTAACACCGAAAGTGACCGAGCCGCATCTAGTTCTCTTATCGAGTCGCAGATGCGTCCGAGTTCTCTCCGAGGGCAGCAGCAACAACCGATCCCGCCGCCAAGCCTGATCGAGCTACCATCGGAAGAGCGGGGCAAGATGCCTGAGCCTACAACGGACTACCTCTAGAGCTGGCTCTATCACCACTCGAGCCATCCGTATCCGAGCGAAGAAGAGAAGAAGGCCCTGTGCAACGCCACAGGGCTCAGTATATCTCAGGTTTTTAACTGGATGATCAACGTACATCTTCTATTTTATATCTCTCCTGCAATACTGGTTCCTATCCCTCTGCTAGGCACACTGCCGCATACTTGTACCCGCATGCATTGTGGCTGCAAAGCCACGTACTAATCTGCCATACCCGGTCCTGGCACGGCACAATCTCCTTGACGAAGGACAGTGTGCGCTGAGGTGCATCAGGAAAATGTCCAAACGTCTTGACGTCGCTTGTGCGTCTTAGGATCGGACCGACATGCCTTGGGTACCTTGATGATGTTGGGTAACACCTCCAAGACAGGTCTCGACAACGCCTAAGGCAGACTAAGGCATGTCATCCAATCCAAGACGCCTCCAACACCCGGAGATTTTCCTGATGTGCCAACCAATAACTCCGCGGTCGCCACTCGAGTACGCGCTCGGGAGCAGCACACAGCGTATGGTCCCTAATTGACCTTGGACGGTGGCATACAAGGCGCATCGAACGAGGCCCACACGACCTCGCCATAGGTGTGCTCAATTCTTGCGGCTTGACTCATCGTCCATACGTGCCCGACGCCGGCTATGTCCGCCCCTCAGTGTACTGCGCAGACACGGGCACATACAATGGGAAGAAGCCTTTCAGCACGCCGGCAAGCGCTTCAGAATGCATGGGTAGTTCGGTGCTACCAGTGGGAGAGAGAGGGGGGAGGGGTCTACCATGGGGGCGTCGGCCATATCTTCCGAGAACACGCGAGCGCAGAGGCAAGACGCGTTCCCTAACCACAATTATTCAGTATGAAACCTCGAGAAAGGATAATAGGTTGTGGTGCCTTTGTATGCCCCGCCACGGGGTGAAGGATCGACGATTTTAGTTCTTTCGAGATCATTGAAGAGACTAGCCCTCGAGTTAATTTCCATCGCTTCGTCTACTAACAAGACTATGAATACGCCGCCGCGTTCGCCTTCCTAAGCTTGTCCCAGCCTCTCCATTTTCTGGTGCTTTGTGCAGTCATGGCGTAACGGCGGATAGAACGCTACCAACCTAGTAGCGGTATGACCCTTCTCATGGGTAGAAAGGGTTCTAGTATCAGGAAAGGGTCCCTGGGAATGTCGTAATAATATTATATTTAGCATGCTTGCATGCGCAAAGTCATTCATTTCATATTATATCCTCGAGCAGAAAGTATCGCATAAATATGGCACGGGCTGAGAATGCCGCTCAGAATCATCCGCCCGTCTCTGCAGTCGGTCGCTCCTGTATCAATACTGTTACTATTCACGTCTAAGCTAGGGAACTTTGATCTGTTCAACATAAGGCCAGAAGCCCACCAAGTTGAGAACTGTACACCAACGGGTCGTTGACAACCCTTGCGTCCTCCTCTTCAAGCTCACGCGAGCACTGCGGGCGGCTGGTTAACGAATCTGCCATGGTTAGAGGGCCGCACCCCCTTGGTCTATTATTCGACTTCGGCTCAAAAATCAACTAACTCAACGATCGCTTGGAATCCGTGCAGCTGGTTGTAACGGCGATCCTGCCAGGCGCGAGGACGTGGTGTGCAGTTGGTGATCAGATCAACAGCCTTATGGGTGGTCGTTCTGATCACCAATTAGCCACTTCAACATGTTCAGTGTCCCGCGTAAGCCATGGAGAACGATCTGAGAGGAAAGATGACAGCTGAATGTCTGAAAGCGATTTCACCGAGGTACACTCAGGCATCTGTACTTACTAGTGGCTCTCTCGCCCGCTGTTTGAAATTTCGCAGATACATCCCGCGGCGCACCTGGTTATGACTACCTCACCCTTAGCATGCATTTTCCGCATATGTGCTTTAGTTATCTGCTTGCTAAATGTCAAACGGACCAAGAGTAAATGGAGTGATGGTTTGCAGGTGAGCCGCCTACGCTGCAGGAAGTTACGCACCAATTGATGCGCCATCATACTCTCACGGCGTGCCATTTGATCACCGCTCTGCACTTGAATGCTGTGCTGCTCACGACCACTACAAGCGCTGACCTTGAAAGACCAACATCTGATTGCAGCATCGACGTAGCAACGAGCACTTTCTGCGCAGAACGTACAACAGGCCCAGCCCTCACCGGCCTCACCTACTCAGCGTGCGTTCGCACAAAGAACGGTACGCGGCGCGTTCAGAACGTGAAATCTAAGCTAACATGCCTAAGCTCGGCAAAAGTCTTTCCGTGGCCTTACGTTGTCTACCATTTTTTCCAGCACAGTAGCTTGCCATTGTGAAGTCTTCGACATTACAGAACTCCTTTTGCTTCAAGTTTGCAGATACGCCTGCTCTCGTCTCACGATTCATCCTGCGGGTTCCGGTACATTGAGGTCCGAGTGGGATGTCCTTGTCAACCTTTCCTCAAGAACTCATCGACCACATCATCGACCATGTCATACCTGAAAATGGCCGTGCAGACTTTGCCGACCTGGTTCTCGTGGCTCGGGCGTGGGTTCCCCGAAGCCGTCGCCGTCTGTTTTCCTCCATGAACCTGTATGAAGAAGACTTTTATACCGGTCATGAAGAGATGTGCAAGATGTTGGATGGTAGCCCGTCGATATGTTCAAGCATTCGGAGCATCTGCATCGTGTCAAAGCCGCGGAAACGTCTTGAGACCTATACATGGTATTCTCCAGAGTACAGGCTCGAAATTGATCCACGAACTCTTTCGCGGCTGCTCCAACGGATGCCAAGACTTGCGATCATCGACATGAGCGAGTGCGTCGTGGTGCCACCTGTCGCCGGCGATGCGTCCTCCTTGTTGCCGCACTGCTGTGACATGCCCTCGCTCGAGAAGCTCTGGTACGAACCAAGCTTCCAGGGCTCGCCGAAGCTCGATGCGCTCTACACGCTGCTCTTCTTCCGCAACGTCCGCATCGAAGAGCTCCTCATCCGCGGCCTCGCGCCGAACCCGAACCTCGTGTTCGTGGAGGGCGAAGACGAGAATGAACGGCGCCGCGAGATGGAGAACAGGCTCGGCCAAGAGCCGTCCCCGGAGGACTACGCGCTCCTCCACCGGTGTCGCATCGGCGTACTCGACATGCATCGACATTCGTACTCCTGGTTCCCAGAGATCGCTGATCGGCTCCTCCTCTCCGGTGCCGCCCATATTCTGTCCGTTGGCCTCTGGAAGCTCTGGGGCAGCTCGAAGATCCTGCGGTTCTTCCAATCTACGGGACCAAGGCTCAGCCGCGTGCGGTTGTGCGCGGGTAACATGTGTGCACAATCAAAAGGTGAGCCATCCCCGGGGCTGAAGAGTGGAAGAGCATGACCTTGACTTACGATCGTGTTGTTAGGTTTCGCGCGCCATCCGCTTCTTGAATCTTGCACTGCCCTCCGCGAAGTCGAGATTGCCGTCTCTCCCTTGAGAGTATCGAGCGATGCGAACCTGTCCTGGCTCTCACTACCCATGATTCCGCCCTCTGTCCAGCATGTTCACCTCCGGATTTCATTATCAGCTGCCGATCAACCGCTCTCGGAGGTGCTGCAGAACTGGGACAAGGGCATGAACTGGACCGAGCTCCGGGACGTCTTGCGCCAGCTTCCTAGGCTGAAGACCGTGTTCTTTAACCCCATCGGAGAGCGGTACAGGTCGGCGGAGCGGCGAGAGGTGGAGAGCATTGTGAGGAAGAGGATGCCGGAGATGAGCGCTGCGAACATGTTGCGCTTCCCCGAGTGAGAAGATTAATGGGGTACCTTTTGCATTGACAGGTGACATGGTATAGGTCTGTGACAGTCGAGGATGAGACGACCTCGCGACATAGCTGCTAATGCGGGAGCGGCAAGTGGTGGAAGGGAGGAGCAGTATACAGGATATCGCTATACAGTCAGCTTATAATAGGTTAACTTTCTCGCAACTTCCTCTCAGCGCGAAGTTCCTCTTTATATCTTACGCGAGACTCCGAGCGCTGTCCGTAATAGTCCTAAAGATAATTTTTGCTTGACTCACAAGTCAAAGAACGACGATATGCTTTGAATCTGAAACCGGCCTTTATAGTACAAGATCATAGACCACAAGCGGGACCCTAACACGACCATGTAGCAACATCATCGTAAGCTCAAGCGCACGGGCAGTCTGATTACCTCCGCCCCGCCGATTGCAGAATCGCGCTAGCATGACTTCCCATGTGCTGGATGCATGTTGGTACAATCTCTATAACGGCAAACGCAAGAACAGGACTCACAGCTTTCGAGCCACCGCCACTTGCCCCGCCGCCCGACTTGAGCGCTTTGAAGATGATCGTGTCCACCTAGCAGCATGCTATCAGCTGAGCGTCGAGAGATGCGTCAACTGAATTAAATTACATGGCCGCGCGTGATAGGTATCTTTCCACACTTGAGAGGATAATGACCGCCGCCGCGATGCGCGGGCGTGAGCCGCTTGCCTGCTGGCTGTGTGAAGCGTATCAGCCTATCGAAACACGGCGACCGAGAGGATTTTCTCTTACCTGCGAGACCCGCTGCTTGGCATCCCTCAGCGAGCGCGCCGTGGCCCAGATGTGTGCGTCTCTGTTTCCCTCTTCGTGGTGTTTATAGATGCCTGAATGGGTGACATCAAAGTGGTGGGCGCCTTCCGCTGAAAGGTGTGCATGGAGGTCCACCGCGATATCGTGCGCGGTACGCTTCTTCACATGCGCGTGGTGCTGGATAGATCGCCTGTACTGCGTAGTGAAGCGGTCACTGTCGATCGCCTTAGAGGCAAAGCCGGTGACGAGCATTCTCATTGGTCCCGGATCCGCGAGGGGCGCGAACGAACCCCTGTATATTGTTAATGAGAAATGTAGACATAATTATGCTTCAGAGCGCACATACTTCGTTCTGTCAGAGAGGCCCACATAGAAGTCATGGGCACCCTGGGTATCCATAGTAATTAGCGTAGCCTACGATTACAGGTAGAACACTCACCCTGTAGTTGTCGAGGGAGGGCTCGCATGCGAGGACATGCTGCAGGATAATGTCGGCGACTGGGGGATGCGGGAAATGAACTGGGGTCATACCAGAGAGATTCCCTTGTCCGCCATGCGGTCAGCGGTACGGAGAATGTCGATTACTGGTGGAGAGAATCAACAGCAGGTCAGCTCTCGTATTGTACAAGCTTTGCGAGGAAAGGAGCTCACGCAAGGGGCAGCCACTGGGGAACCCATCGCCGCTTCCCGGTGAGACGCCGTGGGGCGGCGAGTCAGTGATCAGCTCAACAGCCTTGGCGGCGCCCGAGCGCCAGCCCGCAAACAGGGCGAGCTCTAAGGCATCTTCCTGTGCCTCTGGGCCATCACCACCTCCGGTAGCTCGCAGGCTAGTAAGGTCACGTCGGAGGGAGTTGATATCTGAGGTGAAGCCGTACGTATGGGCAAGCATAGTCCTGTCTTGCGGCGGGTGATCGCGGAAGACAATGAGCCCGAAGCGCAGCTCGCCTGGGCCATAACCTTCATATGCTTTAAGGTCGGTCGCGATGTTGTTAATCTCGTCCCTGGCTCTGTCGATGTATGGCTGCATGCTTCCAGTAACATCCAGAACGAAGAGTACATCCCTGGGACGGACGTGAGTTGCAAGGGTGCAGTGCGAGAAATAAATACCCACAACTCCGAAGACGGTACGGGGTCAGGGTTCCACTCGTCGCCCATTTTACCAGAGATATCAGTGAGCGGGTATCAGGATGAGAGGTGAAGACGAATATGACTCTCTGGCCTCCCCGACTTCCTCTTCATTTATAGAGCACCTGTCGCCGTTGCATGCCTTTCGCGTGTATGACAGATCGCGTAGCACTATTGCAAGGAGCCCACGGTTCACATTCAAATGCCATCCTTGAGAAAGAATGGAAGCGGTGGCTGTATCGGCGAGATAACCCTCGCTTGAGTCCGACCAGGTATCTGTGCTCGGTGCCCGAACTCTACCGACCCGTGCACGTCAGTATGGAGCCCTGAAGTGTGTCGTCAGCCCGAAAGAACCGTGACAGGCTGGTGGTTTAAGACAGAGGAGCTTATCCTGGGTGGCGCCCGGCCAGTTGTTGGCGCCGGGAACGACAGACACGCATTGGGCCGCCGTGCCTTTCCAGCGGCTGCCTTCAAGCTTGATTGATCTGTGCAAGACAGGACTTAGACCGTTTTTGATGCTGTTCCCTACGAGGGATCAGTAACAGCAGACAACCCAACAACAAACCACCCACAATCACTGGCAGTCCGCTGCACTAGAAGAGGACAGTCTTCCAGCGATAAGGCACAGTACGCGCCGCAGGATCCCATACCCCGAGCTTCAATTTGCCTGCAAGGAATCAGATTAGTACCGTATGGCTGTGTCAAGACATCAATATGCCCCGGGATTCCGTTCCATGCAAATCATATACGAGAAGCTGTCCGCTAATTACCAGCCTGATCGCCGTTGTATTATTCCGCTGGACATCTGAATGCGCTGGTATGGCAAAGCACCCCGTGACAACAAGTTGAATAGACCAAGGACGACACCCCAGGTAACCGGGTGACCCACGATAGTTCCAGCGACCAATTCCTCCGGCGTCGATGGGACGAATTCCCGGCGAATCAAGTACCTGCACACTAATACAGAGCTCAGGTACTCTTGATTCCATCTTGACAAGTGTTATCTGGGCTGGTCATCGTTCAGAGCGTCGCCATTCGGATGCAACCAATATCTTGTAGTATCCAGTCGCCATCGTGAAGCAGAGTGAGGGTCCCAGGGGTGGTCGGTATACATGCCACACAGGGAGACACGCAGAGCGACGTCGCAGACCCACGCTTTCCCGAATGGCCGTGGACGTCACATCGATTCTCGTGTAGATATTCGAGGATATCGCGACGAATGCCTCCTTTAGATACTCCCTCAGATGGCTGCCTCCACATTTCGTGAGATGCTGCCAACGACAGCTCAGAGAATGGATTCTGTCCCATGGAAACCAGCCATTGTTGTTATATTTTAGGTTAGAAAACTCTTCTCCTACACAAGCACAAATATAACGCGATCACGTGACAACAGCGCCGCAAGCTCGTGCGCACGAGCGATGCAATTATCTCCGACCTGCCTGTCGCAAAATCGTGCTAGCATGGCCGCCGATATGCTGGGCGCACGTCAGTACAGGCTCTGTTGCAGAAAAATGCCAGCTAGATGTAAACTTACACCTTTCGAGGGCGCGGCGCCACCGCCGCCACTTGCCTCACCGCCTGACTTAAGGCTCTGAAGATAATCACGTCCACCTATCAATTTCGTAATCAGTTCAGCGCTGAGAGATGCGTGGGAGGAAACGAGCACTACATGGTCGCGCGTGATAGGTATTTTTGCTGAAGTAACAGGGTAGTGTCCGCCGCTGCGATGTGCGGGCGCGAGCCGCGAACCTTCCGGCTACACGTATAACACATCAGCACATTGCATAAATCAATATAGAGGAAATTTTACCTGGGAAACCTGCTGCTTGGCATCCCTCAGCGTGCGCGCCGTGGCCCAAATGCGCGCGTCTCTGCTCCCCTCTTCGTGATGCTCATAAACACCCGGAACGCTTATGTCGTGGTGGTGGGCGCCCTCCGCCGTGAGATGCGCATGAAGGTCTGCTGCGATGTCGTGCGCGGCCCGCTTCTTGACAAACGCATGGTGGTGAATGCTCCTCTTGTACTGCGCACAGAAGCGGCTGGAATCGATGGCCTTAAAGGCAAAACCGGTAGCAAGCTTCCTGAACGGCCCTGGGTCCGCCATAGGCTCGTATAGGCCCCTGCATATCGTCAGCTGAAGGTACAGACAAGGTTCCTGCTGCGGAACACCTACTTCGTCCTCTGAGTCAGGCCTATATAGAAGTCGTAGGCGCCCTGAGGATCCACGATGACTCGGACGAAGCGCGGCATATACCACAGGACATCAGCATGCCCTGGATTTCTGCTCCACGTACAGCACAAGAAGACACCTGATAATTACTGGTCTGATTAGTACTGTATCAGTCATCTAATAGCTTTTATATCATTGTCATTAAACACTTTGAAGCGCTGGCATGGTAAAGTACCTTGTGATGACAGGCTGGATTGGCAATGACGCAGCCTCAGGCGACCGGGTGACCTACAAGCATTTCAGCGACTAATACATCCGTCATTGACCGAGCAAATTCTCGCTTGCTATCGTAGATCAAGTCCGCTGTTATTCATGTGGAAGCTCGGGTACTCTCGCTTTGTCTTGGCAATGTTCGATTGAGTACTATCCACGGAAATCTCAGGGTTTCTGAGTCCCAGCTCCCTTTCACTCAAGGAACGCTATCATGCTCGTCCTTAAATCAGATAAATCTTTTAGCATTCTCCTCGCTGTGTGACTACTCGGTGCATCTCGCGCCTTCGAGCAATGCTCTGCTTGCCGACAACAACACTGCGCTCGGATTGCATTCTCCATCTCTCTAACTTACTGATAACTTCTAAGCTTCCGCAGTTCAGAAAGCTTTGCGTCTCGTCCTGTAAAGTCGACCCTGCCATCATCGCATGCGAGATATCGATCCGCCTCGTTGCCGAGGGCCAAGCAACAATCACGGCCGAACCAAGGTGCATCGTTATTTGAAGATATTTCCAACTGCCACCGGTACGAATACCCACTTCCGCCTCACTGCTCGTCTACCTCCTCTGCCCACCTTGTTAGCGCCCGTATCGTCTCTGCGTTCTCAGGCGTATGGAAACTCATCGTCGGGAATACGTGCAGCGCGTCGGGGACTTCGAGGTACTGAAAGCTGCTCTCGCCCATGTCAGTGCGCATGCGGTCTCGCAGCGTGTGCTGTTGGTCGAGCGCGCACTCGGCACCACCAGTGACCATGTACGTCCGTGGGAAGCCCTTGAAGAGGCCGTGCGGCTCGGGAAGCTTGAGAGAGCCAGGCGAGATCCACGGGCTGAGCTCGGCCATTTCGACGGGGAGAGAGCCGAGCAGGCTGGACGTCGGGTAGCCGTAGTAGAAGCTCTGCGTGAAGTCGGAGGATGCGTTCGCGCGCCAGTGCTCCATGCCGATGTGCGTGCCGCCAAAGTCTGCGACGGGCGAGATCAGTAAGAGGCTGCCCGGCAGCGGGAGCGTGGGAAACTGCTGTTGAATGAGGTACCGCACGAGGCCGATGCCCATGTGTGCACCGCCGGAGTCGCCGCTGAGGATCACGTTGTGCGGCTCGAAACCAAGGACGTTCACGAGGAAGTTGTACCCCGCGAGCGCGTCAATGAGCGCGGCCGGGAAGCCGTTCTTGCGCGGCCTCGGATGAGACGAAGATAGTCGGAACTCAACCTGGAATGTCCGCGACATCGAAGGTGATTCTTCGAGCCATTTGCTGCAGAGCCATCCTGACCCGCCTTTCACTCCGTCCCACTGTGACTCATGGGTTAGTCAAACGATAATAACACGAAAAAGCGTGTCCACTGACAATGTAACCTCCACCTGTGAGATGCAAACAAGTAAGCGCGAGATGACACCGAGACCGTCGGTCACACATACCGTGCAAGTGGTATATAATCTTTTCTCCCGGCCTGGCCTTCTCGTCCGCCCTGCATTCCTTGCCCTTCTTGAACTGCATATAGCCTATCACTCGAGCGGGCTCGACCCCATTCACATCCGCCGCCTCCTTTATCTCACCCGCGACAAACTCCGGTGTCGGGTCAATCCAGATAGTGCCCTTAGCGGGATCCACGGTCTTAGGGTCGATAAACACGGTCGGCAAGGCGAGTGTTGCGAAGAGTGGTATGAAAGTGTACTGGAGTATGTGCATCTGCATCGCGCGCGCAAAGGACCATCTTTTGCGGTGGCGAGTGGCAGGGATCGCGGACACGATGAGCCAGTATGGAAGCCGGATGAGTGCACCAGCGACGACGACGAGTAGGTAGAGGCCTTTGAGGGGCTGTCTGGTGAGCACCGGCGAGACTGAATGCTTCACGCGCCAAAATACTTCCGTAGTCATCGTTGAACAGGGGAGCGGAGGCAAGGATGCGCGTGAGATGGGGCAACCCCTCCGTGCACGGTGAAGGTCTTTATAACGCACCGATGTACGAGAAGTTTGTTAAATACAGAAAAATCTGAAACATCCGCCGAGCCCCACACTGAAACAGTCGTGCATTGCATCATGCTTGATACATAAGTAAGATGCCCAAGCCGTGGTCGCGGTCTGATTCCATACGAGGTCTCGGGGGTCGAGCAGGTTCCGCAGGGCTACACGTGCAGCGATCCTTCGAAGGTAAAGACAGCAAATTCTGCGCCAGCAGCTGCTGAACCCACTGTGTTAGTTAGCCTGTTAATGAGAGTCCTCAGATCGCCATCGGACTTACCACTCGTCTGCCGAGACGCGTTATTCCTGGCTGGTGGCGAGGAAGGGGCAGGACGCGTTTCATTACTATTATACATGAGTCAGCCTCGACAACGTTCTGTACGGCGCATGGTCTTCGAGCGAGATGTTCAGTATGTGAGCGTCGGGAATCAGCTTCAACCGAGGTAGTCACGTAAACTATCCGCGTCAGCAGCGCTCGAAAAAGTTTCAAAGCGGGCGTCTGGCGGGGCATCGCGCACACGTGACCCCGACGCGCGGGCAGCGGCTCATCAAGGTGCCGGTTCCGCATTGTCGAGGAATGCATGATACTACATCTAAGTGCAAAGCGTCACACTTTGCGACGAGCAATCGGTCATGGGCGAAGCGTATGCGCACTGACACCTAATGCAAAAGTTGACCAATGTACCTCTGCTGTCACTGTATAGCTTACGTGCATCCTATGTGCTCTGTTTACTGACAACAACATTGCAGCATTGCATCTCCCGTATCTCTGATCTGATAGCTTCTGAGCATCCACGGCCTAGGATGGGTGTGTGCATCTTGTCCTGTAAGGTCGACCCTGCTATCGTCGTACTGTACGAGTTTGAATGGGAGCAACGTCACGCGTCACAGTCCTCCGCAAGGGCTGTAATTTTTGGGTCTTGTCACGGAACTTTGCACCAAATCTGGGCCAAAATCGAGATAAATTCAACGAAAAATCTCCAAGAAATTCCAAAATTACTGTTTTTGGTAATTTAGCGCCCGCCGTTGCTCGCGCAGATGCTGGCTTGGATGTCACACCTCGGAGGTTGGTTGCTCCCATTCAAACTCGTACAGCATACGAAATACTGTATCTAACTTCTCAGTCAGTGATCCGCGTCGCCGCCGAGGGCGAGGTATTGATCACGGTCAGACCTCTGAGGCAGACCAAGGTGCATCATTATAACACAGTCTCAACTGCTGCCGGTATAAATAATCACTCCCGCCTCACTGCCCGTGTACCTCCTCTGCCCACTGCACCAGAGCTTGTATCGTCTCTACGTTCTCAGGAGTATGCCCAAACATTGTCGGGTATACGTGCATCGAGTCAGGGGCCTCGAGGTACCAGAAGTTGTTCTCGCCGATGTCGGCGCGCATACGGTCTCGGAGCGTGTGTATTTGGTCGAGCGTGCACTCGGCACCACCAGCGACCATGTACGTCCGTGGGAAGCCCTTGAAGAGGCCGTGCGGCTCAGGGAGCTTGAGCGAACCAGGCGAGATCCACGGGCTGAGCTCGGCCCATTCGACGGGGAGAGAGCCGAGCAGGCTGGACGTCGGGTAGCCGTAGTAGAAGCTCTGCGTGAAGTCGGAGGGTCCATTCGCGCACCAGTGCTCCATGCCGATGTGCGTGCCGCCAAAGTCTGAGATGGGCGAGATCAGTAAGAGGCTGCCCGGCAGTGGGAGCGCGGGAAACTGCTGTTGAATGAGATACCGCACGAGGCTGAAGCCAAGGTGTCCGCCGAGGGAGTCGCCGCTGAGGATCACGTTGCGCGGCTCGAACTTAAGGACATTCACGAGGAAGTTGTACCCCGCGATTGCGTCAATGAGCGCGGCCGGGAAGCCGTTCTTGCGCGGCTTCGGATAAGACGACACTACAGGCATGAGCTGATTTCAGATCACCTGAAATGTCCCGGTCAAGCCATCAAAAATGTTTCATTTTCGGAGACTTAACCGGGGCTTTCTGGTGTCCTAAAACGATAGATTTACCACCACTTTCGTAGCCATTTGCGGTGCAGGAAAATGATAATTTTTGTGTAGCCTGAAATGAACCTGAAATGACTCAATATGGCTACATTTCGGTACGGCAAAGAGTTCATGTTTCAGGAGACTCTGTGGCGCATTTCAGGACATCTGAAAGAACATACGTGGAGATCATTTCCCCCTCATGTTTGCAATGAGGAAAGGTACGGGCAAGGAAAACTTTTGATGGTCCTGAAATTGCCATTTCTGATGGATTTTGAAGCCATTTTATGAGCTAGAAGATTTTTACTTGAGATAAGCCAAAAATGTCCTAGAAACGTACTACAAATTTTCCGTAA